>NC_057393.1:22975581-23275581 GCF_019320065.1 Cervus canadensis | reverse complement strand
GGAGTGGATTGTCATTTCCTTCTCCAGAGCATCTTCCTGACCCACGGATCGAATCCACATCTCCTGCATCTGCTGCACTGGCAGGGGAATCCTTACCACTGTGCCCCCTGGAAAGCCTGGAAATAATATGTGTGTGTATATATATATTTATATTTATATATAACATCCTTAAAAGATAATGCAAAGACATAAATTGAATTCCAGTCTCCAAAGTCACAGAAGCACTCTTCAGAACAATATTACAGAAATCCCAAATCTGTTCCCTAATTTCCCATGAATTTGTCTTTTTTTCACTTGTCACCTATGAATTCTTTCTTTTATTTTTTTGCTACTTGGCAACTTCTATCCTACAATGGGAACATTTTTCATCAAATTTTGTGGATTATATCCTAGCAGAATAGGCCCTTTTAGAATATTAGTGATGGGAAAAGACTTGAGATCAACAGTTGCAGAAAATACTCCCCCCAACCCAACACTGAACTCTAGAAACTCATAACTAAAAAAGGAACTCTCCTCCCTCCTCTCTCTGCATTTTTACTGGAAGCCCTGTGGCTTATTATTACTTTAAGGACATAATCAGCAAAAAGCAGGAATCAACTACTTTCTAGGTGTGGCAAAATCATGAGGTAATAACATATCTCACTTGGGAATACATTTTCTATGTGTAAATTAAAAGCCTACAGGCAAAACCCATTGCTTTTCCCTCACTTAAAAGCCACTCAATCATTCCCTCAAATGCTTATGAAACCCTGTCTCAAGCCAAATTCTATTTAAAATCTTTAATTGTGATTTCTATGAGTCCTGATGCATTAGTCTCTCCAATTTGTACCCCCCACTTAAGTTTTAAAATGCATACTTCCAGGGTTTATATATCTATGATTTATTATGCCGAAATAAGAACAGCTTTTAGAAGACTTTTTAAAACATCACTTGAAGTATTTAAACTCTATTGCTAAAAAAAAATAAAAATACAGGTCACATTTTGCTGCTGGTAAATGAAATCAGACAGGCCAAGGTTAAGTAAGTAGTCAAATATGAACTGCACAGTGTACCAAATATGAATATTTATTCTTTATTATTTGTGTACTTTTTTTTTTAATCAGAAAAACACAATCAATTGAAAAAGTCACTCCAATTGGGAAGGAAGGTTAGTTTACAACTTTGAAGAGCTAAATAGACTATTTGAAACATATATATATAGACAGCTATACGAAAGTCCTCCTGCCAAGTTTACTGAAAATGCTTGCAAAAATCTGCCGAGGGCAAAAGAGGCAAATCGAATGATTCAAAAGTCAAAGAGGTTTCATTAAAAACACAAACAAGCAGAAACCCTTGTGTCTCATAAAAAGTTGGTTTCTTCCCATCACTCCGAGGAGTTTGCAAGAGTCCCTTCAATCATACAAGTTCACCTCCTGCTGAACTTCACTTGTCTGTATTTAGGAGATCCACATACCTGTGTGGCAAAGAGCATGTCTTTACAGAGCCCCTATTGTGTGCAATTACTATTCAAATTAGTAGCTGTCACTTAAGAATCCTTTAAGGGAATAAAAAATGCTGATACCAGAGATGCAGTCCAAACAGATTCCAATGTAAATCAACAGGAGTGGGTGAAGCTACAACATTTTTAAGAGCTCTCTAGGTGACTTTGATAGTCATCAAGTGTTGAAGACCTCTGATTTGGGTGATGTGTATTTTGAAATGCCTCCACAATAATTGGCTAGAGAAGGATAAGGGTTGTGGTGCAAAAAAGGAGAAACAGAAGTAGAAACCTTCACAATAGGTAAGACGCAAGTGGAAAGATAATAGAGTCTTCAGTTCAGTTCAGTTGCTCAGTTCAGTCTCTTTGTGACCCCATGGACTGCAGCATGCAAGGCCTGCCTGTCCATCACCAACTCCCAGAGTTTACTCAAACTCATGTGCATTTAGTCGGTGATGCCATCCAACCACCTCATCCTCCATCATCCCCTTCTCCTCCTGCCTTCAATCTTTCCCAGCTTCAGGGTCTTTTCAAATGAGTCAGCTCTTTGCATCAGGTGGCCAAAGTATTGGAGTTTCAGTTTCATCATCAGTCCTTCCATTGAATATTCAGGACTGATTTCCTGTAGGATGGACTGGTTGGATCTCCTTGCAGTCCAAGGGACTCTCAAGAGTCTTCTCCAACACCACAGCTCAAAAGCATCAATTCTTTGGCGCTTAGCTTTCTTTATAGTCCAACTCTCACATTTATACGTGACTCCTGGAAAAACCATAGCTTTGACTAGATGGACTTTTGCTGGCAAAATAATGTCTCTGCTTTTTAATATGCTGTCTAGGTTGGTCAAAGTTTTTCTTCCAAGGAGCAACCATCTTTTAATTTCATGGCTGCAGTCACCATCTGCAGTGATTTTGGAGCCCCCCAAAATAAAGTCTGCCACTGTTTCCATTGTTTTCCCATCTATTTGCTGTGAAGTGATGGGACTGGATGCCATGATCTTAGTTTTCTGAATATTTTAAACTTCAATATTTTCACTGTGATAAGTTGTGGGGATCCAGTGATGAACAAAACCAGCCAGGGGCCCTGAGACAATGAAGACTTCTAACTGTAACAACTTTAGTAAAAGAAAAGTTCTGTGAGAACATGCAATTGGGTGCTTTTGTTGGCAAATTACATGAGCAACTTTCAGTTGAGATCAGAAGGCAGAGGAGAAATAAACCAGGTGAAGAGGGCAGGAGTGCAGACAGAGTGCAGACAGCCCATGTTCAATGACAGAAAGAAGGAAAGTTTGGCCGGGACTGAGCACAAAAAGGGGAGATTTTAACTGGGAGTCATAGGTATCCAGCGGAGTGTCACATTTAGAGCCTTGCTGAAAGACTAACACGACAGCCCGGGGCAGGGAGTGAAATGGCCGGGCTAAGTGCTGGCCACTCTACTCCCTTGGATATTCATTAATCAATAGCCAAGTAGAAACCAGAGGGCAGGAGCTGTGCACAGACCATAGTGGGTTCTGGGTTGTCAGCCTCAGTCTTGACACTAATTTCCTCTCGGACTGGAGCAAATCATTTAGCATCTCTTTGTTTTATCTATAGAATACAATGAATAGTGGACTCTTGCTCCTAAGGCATACTAGGTAAAGATTAATTGAGATCACATTTCTTGAGCCCCTGTCACTAAGACATGCCTATTAAGTGTTAGTTATTCTTATTAGGACTCTGTAGAGTCTGCTTGAGTCAGAGATCAGACATAAACACAGATACTTCAGACCCAACGAATGGAGGATGCCGTGAGGACCATGGGGGACCTGAAATAAAGGCCAGTAAGAGGACAGAAGTGGAAGGGGGCTGATTTTGAATTAAGGAACTGGAAAAGACTTTGGGGGAGAGAAGACGCCTTAACAAAACCTTGAAGAGCAAACAGTGCCATCTTCCTGTTCTCCTCCGGTTTATCTTGCTGCCCACTCTTTCATCTCTGTTACTTTCTGTGTTTTAAACAACAGTCAAGCACAAGTCTCCTTTCACCTCAAGCCAGAGAGCAGAAGAGAAGCGGAGATCTGGTACAAAGGCAAGACACGGACACAGAGGAGGAGGGGCTGAGCTCAATTTCTACAGGCAGGTTGAATAAAGAAGAGTGCTTCACAACCTAAATGTCCATTGGCAGAGGAATGGATAAAGAAGATGTGATATGTATATACAATGGAATATTACTCAGCTATTAAAAAGAATGAAATAATGCTATTTGCATCAACATGGATGGACTCAGAAAGTGTCATACCGAGTAAAGTAAGTCAGACAGAGAAGAAATATTGTATGGCATCTCTCTCTCTTTTTTTTTTTTTAGCAACCAAAACCAGCTCACCCATTTATTTGACTGAGAACATTAAGGAAGACAACAAAATTCAACAATTTTTAATAAAATTCCTATAGAAAACTCAGTCTCAGGGCAAACATTCAGTTCTCCTTTCCATGTATGGCATCTCTTATATGTGGAATCTAAAAGGAAATGATACAAATGAACTTACAAAACAGAAAGAGACTCACAGACTTGAAAATGAACTTACAGTTGCTAGGAGGAAGGGCTAGTTAGGGAGTTGGGGACGGACATGTACACACTGCTATGTTTAAAATGGAAAACCAACGAGGACCTACTGTATAGCACAGGGAACTCGGCTCCATGTTATGTGGCAGCCCAGATAGGCGTGGGTTTGGGAGAGAATGAATACATGGCTATGTATGGCTGAGTCCTTTAGCAGGTCACCTGAAACTATCACAACGTTGTTATTTGGCTATACCCCGATACGAAATAAAAAGTTCAAAAGAAAAAATAAAGTGGCAGAAAGAGAGATGAAGAGTGTTTCATACTTACCCAAATATTTTGTGTGTTACTTGCAAAGAAGATGATTTAGATTGGTGTATTTTTATAACTTGCAAACAATATACTTAAAAGGAAAACCCTTGTTCAAAGCAATATTCATCGTACAGTTTTTGTTGTTGCCAGCTTACTTATTTTTTTTTAATTATTGAAGTATAGCTAATTTACAATGTCATGCTAGTTTCTAGTGCACAGAGTTCATCTTAGATTTTTATACTTCACCAGGGGGCAGGGAATATTCCTCTGAGCATATCAGTGCTGTGCAAGAGTACTCTGCGGGCTCCAAACTGGTGACAGCACTGGACCATTAGTATACCATTAGTATACCACTAGTATACCATTTATATACCATTAGTATAACGGTATACCATTCACATACCATTCGTATACCATTCGTATACCATTCGTATACCATTAGTACACTAAATTCTGTGCTTTTTTTTTTTTTCCTACCAGACAGCAACAATGACAGTTTGATTCACAGGGAAGGGCGGCCCATCAGGGTGATGGGAGACAGGGAAAATAATACAGTCAGACATTTCTAATTAACACCTAGAGCTATCTCGTGGTTTCTTCAGCAATAGTGTACATTATCAGGATACGGCCGTGGAACACAGGTTGCTTCAGTGTGAGCTGTATCAGGGCAGAAATGAGGAGAAATGTCCACTTAAAGGAGTTGCTATTGGAGCCAGTTGGTAACTACCTTCTCCTTTCTGAAGGCTAAAGTCATCCGTGAGGGATTACTTTGAGAGATTACCCTTCTTTACACACCCCCTTGGACATTCTAGGCTCTAAGCATGGGGAAACAAAGCTATTTAATTTTGGAAACCAGCAGTTTCTTTATGACATTTGGCAGAAAGTAATGTGAGAAGTTGTGGAACTAGCTCCTAGTACACATTGTCTGGTACAGAGTACACCCGTCTGGGGGGCTTTAATCACGACACACATCCCATCGACCATTATATAAAAATGTGCTTAGGAGGAGGAAAGGAGCTCGTAAAAAGCCTCGATGAAGAGATGTATTTGTATGGTTCAGTGAGCCGAGCAACGGGCCAGGACTTGAGATGACAAACCGCCCCCATGTCCTAGAAGAACAAGTTACTCACCACCCTCAGCTCACTCTCTTTCTGCATGGGGAGAGCAGGGGACATGGTCACCGCCCCAGTGTGCAGGGCAGAAGCAGAGAGCTACGGGCCATCAGTCAGTGAGACCCAGGCATAATGTCTTTCTCAGCCACCGATCTTTTCTTTGAGTTTCAACTGTTCTCTGCCAATTACTGGGAAATAGAACAATGTGCTATGCATTCTGGTGGCATAGAAACTGTAGTTTGCAAAATGATATGGCTGATGAGTACAGGAGAAAACCATCTCTCATGTCATCAACACAGACCCATTTGTAGCTAATCTGAAGATTTATAGGAAGCAGAATAGTGTTTTCTTTTTCATTCAACACATTTATTAGTGGCAAAGGGCAAGAGGGCAAGAAATAAGGGAAATGAGTTGATCCAATTGGCTGATGCAATGATGAAATTTACTCTTTGTTTACCCAAACTTCTTTCAGGGCAGAGAGAGAAAGCTGGGGTTCTATCTCTGATCTTACTATAGTTTTCCAGTGAATATCCACAGTCCAGTCATACAGGGAAGGCTTATGTCACTAAGGCCACAGTTAACTGATATGCTCACAATGAAACATTTTTACTTGAGTTTATTTTTATTTTCTGTATGTCTTTTCTGTCCATCCCTCTTTTACCATGCCTGGTGGTTTTCTTGTCCTCATATGCCTAGAGACTTTCCATGTCAGCTCTAGCATACAACCTCCCCTGTCCTGAATTCTCAGCTTGATCACTGACCTCTCTCTTTATTCTAAATGTCTTCATTAAACTTCAAAGAATACGACTGGGTCACACAGAGAAGTGAAAAACACACCGTCAGAGCTCAAAAGACAAGAAAAGGATACAATCAGCATTGTTTATTCTCAAGTAATCAGGGCATAATCACTTTATGGAACAGATACTTCCCCGGGGCGGGGGGAATTGCTCATAAAATGAGTATCTTGAACACAAATACCAATTTCCAGTGATTATTATAAAGCTAGTAAATGTATTCTTTCTTATACACACAAAAACACAATCCAATAAACAAGTCTGTTAGAAAAAGGAATCAGCTGGGATAAGGGTCTGTCCGTTATATAACAGGCACTATACAACATTATCAGCCTCTGCCTCTTGGGAATCACAGCCCCAAATCACAGGCTCACCTTTCCCAATTTGTACCTCCTCCAAGGACCCAAGTGCATTCAATCCCTGAACCTGAACAAGGTAATTCTTTCTCATGTTAAACTAGAGTCAGGTATAGAGTTTCTACACATTATCTGTGGCCGTGTCTCTTACTCTTTTCCTCCCTCTCTTCTTCCTTCCCTCTCCAATTCCAGTGTCTCACACAGTCCAATAGAACTGAGCTTCACTATCTTATTTCACTCAAAGATTCCACCATTTAACAAAGGGCAATCATAGGAAAAACATCAAAATTTAGACAAGACTTGTTTTCAACTTAGAGATTCCAAATGCTATAGTCAGTTCACTTTAAAACTACATTCTTAAATGATACATGGAAATAGAAGCATAGTGGAATCAACATATTAGTACTTATTCTTCTGTTCGCTTCCTAGCTCTAGTGAGCTGTCTTCTGGACACCATCAGAGGAGCAAGGAGCTCTCTGGAACCTCTTTCATAAGGCAATTAACTCTATCCATGAGGGATCTACTCTCATGACCTAATCACCTCCCCAAAAGCTTCACCTCCAGATACCATCACCATGGGGGTTAGCTTTCAGCATATAATTCTGGGAAGGGCGGGAGTGGGGCACAGACTTTCACCGTACAGAACTTTAAATGAAAAGAAACTCATGGATCTGCAGAACATTTTTGTTGTTATTGATAAAAGAAAGAGAACACAGACTCTTACAAGACAGCTATTAAATAACAGGACTCACAACATTCCTATAACAGAAATATATCCATCAGCCCTATTTTGAAGATATTTGACACACCTAAAGTCAACTTTTACCCAACATGACAGATAAACAGGTATTTCTGATTAATTAATATTCTAGCTAACAGAGGCTTTTTATTACATAGTCAGCAAAGACTGTCATTCAAAAAATACAGAAGGTGATAAATTACAAACAATAAAATTACCCTAACTCTAATTTTCTTTGGTGATTCAGAAAGTGCTCCAGGCTGTATGCTGTACTGTCTCGGGAAGCACAGACTCCCCACTCAGAAGGTCTGAGCTTGAATCCCAGCCCTCTTGCTCATCTGTTTGGTCTAATAAGTAAGCTGCTCACCATCTCCAAGCTTCAGGATCCTTATGGGTTAAAAATGGAAGTGATAATTCTACTGACCACACACAGTGATGAATCAGTATATGTAGAACTGTGTCTGGCACATGGGAACTAGAAATTAAAATCACAAATGCTGCAACTATTAAATATCATTAAAGTATCAGTTAACAGAGAATTATGGCTTATGATTCCAACTGTTTAAGATTTTATTTTCAAGTAGTACAACTGAAAGCACGGAGAATCTGAATCTGATATCCATTTTTCAACCATTCAGAGAAAACTAGGGAAATGACTATAAAAGCACACTGCTAATAGTAGTGCCCTGGTTTTTTTTTTGCTTTTTTGTTGTTTTTTTTCATAGACTGAAACTCTTCCCTGTAATGCATCTTGTGACAGGAAACCAATAAGCCATTTTTATATTTTCATTGATCTGAATATGTTTCCTATGACTAGTGTCTGTATGAAAATTCCTTCTCATAATCTAAATCATCTCTAACACAGAACATAAAACCTGTCTTTGTTGTTTTCTCATTGGAGCCTAGGGTTACAGGAAGGCCAGCCAATAAGCTCAGAAAAAGGGGCTTCACTCCATAGAGCTGGCTCCTACCATGAGGGCGAAAGCAAATCCCACGCACACATTATAAAGACACTCTTTCAGCAAAAGTGACAAATGCAAACAGTCTAGTTTTGCTGAAACTGTGACATGAAGTGGCTATAGTTTCCCACACAATCTTATTTTTCAATGTTTTCTATGCCAAGATAAGGACCTTAAAACAAAAGCAATTACTTAGCGATGTTTCACACTGTTTAAAGGCATATTATCTCTGGTAGAGACAAAGACTCTCCACCGCCTGGGAACTGCTCAGATGACAGAAGAGATGCTCAAAATCCCAGTAAAACAAGAAGCCTGGATTTCATGCGAGGTCATAACTGACAACGAAAGAAAACATTGCAGAAATGCTGTGGATGTCAGATTCAAGGACCTGCAGTCCTGCTGTTGTAAAGAATTCAGGGGATGCTGTATAAAGGATGAGCCTGTTTAGAGCTGTGCCTATGAGCTTTATTATGAAAGGACCTTTGGAGCAACAGGAGATGAGACAATAATGAATTCTGTAAAATGAAAGGGACCTCAGAAATCCATCTGGCCCATCCTCCCGCCATCAAGCCGGCTTATGCTCCACAAGCCCAGACAGAAGAAATCCTACTTTACATCATGTTTTGGGGATGTCAAAAAAGAGTAAATTAGAAAACCTCATAATCTACTCATAGACCCAGCAATAGATAGTCTATCAAATGAAATAAAATTCAATTACAAAGTACATCAGAATGCCAAAGTGCATTGGATTTATCATGAGGGTCAAAGACTGTTTCTGACAGATACAATGATCTTAATTTAGCACTTGTCTTCATACACTGTTTCCTTATAGGTGACCGCACATGGCTCTACTTTGCTAACAAATCCCCTGCCACATCACATTGGACACACACACACACGGACACACAATCATGTATATACACATGAACACCCTGTGTTACAATGCAGAGGGTGATGGAAATGACAGTGAGCACTCAGGATAGTCTGGGTTCTCCTGCTACCTTCAGGGCTTTTTATCTATCTGCTTCTCAATAACTTATCATCTATCCAACCTTCTTTTTATCTTACCTGCAAAACTGAGATAAAAGGATTGAGGAAGTTTCTTAAGAGGTTAAAATTAATTAATTTTACACACCCAAGTGAATTTCTTGGCTATAATTTGTATTGCCCTGTACTTAGTTAGGGTCCCAAACCTGCAAAGGGAACCTGCCAGACCTACTCTGCCTTCTACTCACACAGCACTGTTCTGTCCTTATTTCTCCAACAGGCCCTCGGCCCCTGAGAAGCCCATTTTGTTCAAAACCGCTCCCTGTGATCATGAAAGTGTGCTGTGTTCAGCGTGTCCGATCCTCTGCGGCCCCATGGACCATCGCCCACCAGGCTCCTCTGTCCATGGAATTTCCCAGGCAAGAATACTGGAATGGGTTGCCATTTCCTACTCCAGGAGATCTTTCTGACCCAGGGATCGATCCCAAGAGCCCTGCATCTCCTGCACTGGCAGGCGGATTCTTTACCACTATCGTCACCTGGAAAGTGATCATGAAAGGGAGCCACCCGATTCAATACCTTTGCCAACAACCCTTTTTCTTTACCTTATGGAGATGTGACCACACACCTCCAGCTCACAAGTTCATTCTAAATTAAACAATATTTTTTTTTACATGAGAAAAATAAAATATTGAATACAACTCACTTTTGCTTTCTCTTTACTGCCTCCTATCATGTTTGGTTACCTTCCTTTCCTCCAGATTTTTTAAAGAGTTTTTAAAAATTCATACTTTAGTTAATTTTATTTCATCACCAGACCTAAACCAATGACTTAAAAATGCTCAAGCACTCACAGTTTCAAATATACCTTCTGTTTTGAAGTTAATCCAAGAAAATGTATTTTCTATCTTCACTCCACCCAGAAACATCGATAAGTGAAAATTAATAGTAACCTTGTTGATAAATATCTGAACTATACTAGTGATGAGTTTCATCAAGAAAAGGGAAAACAACTTTTTTTTGGAGAAAAAAGGAAAATTAGACATAAAAATGAACCAATGCAGAATTTATGGTTGTGAGGGGAATAGTCAGGGAACTTAGAAAAGTCAGCCTTCCAAGGTAAAAAACGAAAAGAAATAGAAGAAAACAATAGACAGGGAAAGACTAGAGGTCTCTTCAAGAAAATCAGAGATATCAAAGGAACATTTAGTGAAAGAATTGACACAATAAAGGACAGAAATGGTATGGACCTAACAGAAGCAGAAGATGTTAAGAAGAGGTGGCAAGAATACACATAAGAACTATACAAAAAATATCTTGACTCAGATAACTACGATAGGGTGATCACTCACCTAGAGCCAGACATTCTGGATTGTGAGTCAAGTGGGCCTTAGGAAGCATCACTATGAATAAAGCGAGTGGAGGTGATGGAATTCCAGTTGAGTCATTTCAAACCCTAAAAGATGATGCTATTAAAGTGCTACACTCAATATGCCAGCAAATTTGGAAAACTCAGAAAAGTACACAGGCCTGGAAAAAGTCAGTTTTTATTTCAATCCTAAAGAAGAGAAATGCCAAAGAATGTTAAAACTACCACACAACTGCACTCATTTCACATGCTAGCTAGGCAAAATCCTCCAAGCTAGGCTTCAACAGTATGTGGACCGAGAACTTTCAGATATGCAAGCTGGATTTAGAAAAGGCACAGGAACCAAAGATCAAATTGCCAACATCTGTTGGATCATAGAAAAAACAAAAGAATTCCAGGAAAAAAAAATTCTCCTTCTTCATTGATTATGCTAAAGCATTTGACTGTGTGGGATCACAACAAACTGTGGAAAATTCCTAAGGAGATGAGAATACCAGACCACCTTACTTATCTTCTAAGAACCCTGCATGCAGGTCAAGAAGCAACAGTTAGAACTGGACATGGAACAATGGACTGTTTCAAAATGGACTGGTAAAGGAGTATGTCAAGGCTGTATGTTGTCACCCTGCTTATTTAACTTACATGCAAAGTACAAAATGTGAAATGCCAGGCTGGAAGAACCATAAGCTAGAATCAAGATTGCTGGGAGAAATATTAATAACCTCAGATATTCAGATGACACCACCCTAATGACATAAAGTGAGGAAAAACTAAAGAGTCTCTTGATGAAGGTGAAAGAGGAGAGTGAAAAAGTTGGCTTAAAACTCAACATTCAGAAAACTAAGATCATGGCATACGGTCTCATCACTTCATGACAAATAGATGGGTCAACAATGGAAACAGTGACAAGCTTTATTTTCTTGGGCTGCAAAATCACTGCAGATGGTGACTGCAGCCACAAAGTTAAAAGATACTTGCTCCTTGGAAGAAAAGCAATGACAAACATAGACAGCATATTAAAAAGCAGAGACATTACTTTGCCGACAAAGGTCCATGTAGTCCAAGCTATGGTTCTTCCAGGTGTCATGTACAAATGTGGGAGTTGGACCATTTCTTTAAGGCTGAGTGCTGAAGAATTGATGCTTTTGAACTGTGGTTTTGGAGAAGACTCTTGAGAGTCCCTTGGATTGCAAGGAGATCAAACCAGTCAATCCTAAAGGAAATTAACCCTGAATATTCGCTGGAAGGACTGACGCTGAAGCTGAAGCTCCAATACTTTGGCCACCTGATGCGAAAAGCTGACTGACTGGAAAAGACCCTGATGCTGAGAAAAACTGAAGGCAGGAGGAGTAGGGGATGATAGAGGATGAGATGGTTGGATGGTATCACTGACTCAATGGACATGAGTTTAAGCAAACTCAGGAAGATGGTGAAGGACAGGAAAGCCTGATGTGCTGCAGTCCATGGGGTTGTAAAACGTCGGACAGGACTGAACAACTGAACAACAAATGTACATGCTGCTATATTCAAAATGGATAACCAACAAAGACCTACTGTATAGCACATGGAGTGTGTGTGTGTATGTGTGTGTGTGTGTTAGTCACTTAGTGGTGTCCAACTCTTTGCAACCCCATATGGATTGTGACCTGCTAGACTCGTATGTCCATGGAATTCTCCAGGCAAGAATACTGGAGTGGGTTGCTATTTCCTTCTCCAAGGGATCTTCCCAACCCAGGGATTGAACTGGGGTCCCCTGCATTGCAGGCAGATTCTGTACCATCTGAGCCACAAGGGAAGCCCCTCTATTCATTCTCCCCATAGCACATAGAACTCAATGTGATGTGCCAGTCTGGATGGGAGGGTAGTTTGGGACAGAATAGAAACATTTATATGTTTGGTTGAGTCCCGTCACTGTTCTCCTGAAACTACTACAATATTGTTAATTGGCTATATCCCAATACTAAATAAAAAGTTTGAAACTTGGGGGAAAAAAAAGCAATTCAGAGTCTCTACCAAGGAATCTAATGGTACTTTACAAGAATTCCTACAAATCTCAATTCTTAGCGACTATAATATATATCATAAAAGAATGGATTCAGATAATCAAAGAATTAAAGAAAAAATAATGTGCTTGCAAATGCATCCATAATGGATGCTTAGCACATGAAAAACAACTGAGTAAAAAAATTCCCAAGCAAACATCACTCTGATATCATAGCAAAATTCTACATATCTAATTAAAAATCCTTATTTCCACCTTATAAAAATCAAAAGAACATGGTTTTAAGACCACTTATGATCTTTTTCAGTAGTAAAATTGGTAACAAAGACACCTATTAGGTTTTTCAACATTCCTTACATTAAAGCCAATGCAATACATTCCATTTAGATTGCAATACAAGAGAAATAATTATGCTTAGAAAACCAACATATTTCCCTTTATAAGACAGTGAAACTCCATAATTCACTTTTTCATTTTTGTCTTTGTGTGGACAGTTCAGAGCAAAATTCAGGGTTCCAATGTAATAGCTGTCCAAATCTAGGTTCTGACATAATTACTCTTTCATCCTTTTAATAATTTGGTTGTTCTATTTCACCATATAACCTATGGCTTCATTTTATCTGTATCATATAATGTAAAATATCTTAAAGTTATTTTGGAAATAAGTAGGGCATAAGAACTGCATGAATGAATCATTAAAAATTGCACGCTGATTATATTAAACTAGAGAAACATTAACAGAATAAGGTTAAGTGAATAATAAATGAGAAACAAATATTAGAAACTGATATGAATTGGTAATAAAATTAGTAGCTAAACTTTATTGCATTTTCACTCTGTATCAAACATTGTTAAATGTAGTTAACATTTTCTTATATCATTGAATGAACACAGCAACCCTGTAAAATAGGCATCAGTAGGCCCCACCTCCTCATCTATCAGTGAGGAAACTGAGGCCCAGAGAAGCTAAGTAATCTCTCCAAAACCACACAGTTTGCAGGCTACATGTACATAATTTTAAATACAGTTTTATTTCCTTTAAAGAGTTTATTTTCATAATAATAATATTCATAAAAGCACTGAATACTGAATTTAATTTCTCAAGCTGAAGAAAAAAATCATCTTATTCCTTTCAACTTCACTGTATTTTTATTAATATTAACATGTTTAAATTTATTAATATCTCCATAGTATCATTTTATATTATTTCAGTCATAGTATTACAGATGAGTTAGATAGCTGAAATTAATTTGGAGTGGGGCACGTTTAGGTTCTAATTACAACTAACTAAAGGCACTTTTTTTTCATTCAAATACTCACGAAAACATAAGGAGATTTAAGGTTAAAAAGCCATAGGGAGCTAAAACTATTGCTAACCTACCTGTCATAGCTCAGAATAACACAGCCTTGCTGGGACATGAGGTCTGAATTTCAGGGTCAAGAAAATAGACGTTAGATGTTCCAACACCCCAGAGAGACTGCCACCAAAGGAAACGAGACCAGTCCATGGGCACATGGAAACGAATCTGCAAATCATCTGGATTCATGTCATGCTTTAATCACTTCCTCTCTCTATGTTAATACCTCTTTTCTTTCCAGTTCCCAAAAAATTAACAAGGTCAGAGATACTACATCTTGAAATGTGAAGTCAGTGATAAGTATGGATTTTGACATTAGAGTTTTACTGTGGTTCAGACCAATGTTTCGTTTTTGATTTTTACTGTTTTTCTTTTTTCCAAAATAATTCTTTTTGCAAAGGGAAAAAATTCCATACTGCTTGTTTCAAACTATACAGGAATAAATATGCTTCCACAGAACCAGAAAATCAGATAGTCAAAGCAGATAATCTTTCCTTGAACCAAAGAAATACCCGCTAGACACTAGAAAGTTGGATAAAATGTGTGTGTTCCCACATTTATGTACATATGAATGTATGTATGCTTAGATTTTGATAAAGCCTTAACTTTCTCACACCACAGTGAAACACTTGAATGAATTTGCAACTGTCTTTTTTTTCAGTTCCCCCATTCCCAATTAAAAATGGAAACTCACTGGGTACTTGTCCAAGTTTATGATGTAACTCTTCAGTCACAATGAAATCAGGATGAATTTTAAAATACTTCAAATAAATGAAGAATAGGCAGAACAATAAAAAAAAAGCTGAAAATGTACAGTAGTTCAATACTTGCTAAAACTCATTGAATTGAATGACATTAACCAACTCTTCACTACCACCCCACTCCATCCTCACTCCTTCCACTAATTAGTAGTTTTCATTCACAAATATTTAAAATTGTTTTAGGCAGCTATGTGCAGCATTCCCAAGGAGTTCAACTCATTTCTATTTTAACATTTAAACAATTATATTGGTTAAGAATGGAAAAGATTAAATAAGGTACCTGAACTGGGCCCACCATCTTAGGATTCTAAACTCTGAACTGAAAAGTGAAAGTCGCTCAGTCATGTCTAACTCTTTGCAACCCCACGGACTATAGAGTCCATGGAATTCTCCAGGCCAGAATACTGCAGTGGGTAGCCATTCCCTTCTCCAGGGGATCTTCCCAACCCAGGGATCAAACCCAGGTCTCCTGCATTGCAGGTGGATCCTTTATCAGCTGAGCTATCAGGGAAGCCCTGAACTGAAAGGGATAAACTTATCTGTCCTACCCTGTCTACCCAACCCCCAATCAACACGTTTGGCTTGCTTAATTCTACATCTTCAATAGCTTGTCATGCAAAATTATGAATTTTCTACCCGAAGGAGAGAAAGAGTGAGGAGCAGCAGATCTACTCTGACTCAGTTACCAGCTGTTCCCAAGGAAACAGAACTTGGGGCAAGAGTCATAGCCAGTACAGTGACTCCTCTCTGAAGCTTTCCCTCCAGCCTGCCTCGTACTGAACTCCAGTTTATGTAAACAGCTTGCTGCATACTGCTTTACACTTCATATGCTGGAATTTCATTAATACTGACTCCCTGTGAAGATGTGCTTATCAACAATCTATCCAGAAGTGGGATCCACCTTCCCATCTCTCAGCAGACATGCTTTCCTCTTGTGATTGTTGATGTACTGCAGTATTTTTGTGTAATTACATCATCTCTGGGAACTCGATCCACAGACTTTATTATAAATCCCTACTGGTACTGGTACAGATGAAAGGAAATGGCATTTCTGTAGTGCTATTTTTGCAAATAGCTTCCATCCATCTCCATTCATCTTCAGGACAACCAGGAAGTGTCATTTACTGTGATTCTCACTTAATAGGAGATAGTTGAGTCTCAGGTTTCTGGTATAAGGACACCTCCTAAACAGTGTCAAAGCAGAGTATGGAACTCAAAAAAAGGCGACACCACTTTCTTTTGAAATCTCAGAAATAACTGTACTTGAGTGAGCATTTTCTTCTCCTACCAATACCACAAATCCTAAGGGGATTCAGCATACGTAACTAGTATGTTTTGACTCAGTCATGAGAATGTGGCAAAAGACAGTAATAAAAAAGATCAGCATTAACATTTAGTGAGTGCTACAGGCTTTTAATACCATACTGAATATTCTCATACATAATCTTATTTAATCTCAACAGAAACTCTAAATGTGAGTACTATTATTTCCCTCATTTCATAAATTTCCCTAATTTTTAAAGCTCCCAAGCCTAATAAATCGCAGAGATGGGATTCAAATCCAACTTGTTTGATGCTAGGACAACTTACCATCTTCCTATTATAACAAAAACATATTTCTCAACCTTCAAAAAGGAAGTTATCAGTCCCTAGGGAAACACTTCTTTGAAGAAAAGTGGAAATTTTAATGGTTATTAATACTTTAATGATTTTTCTCCAAGTCTTAAGTTTGCATCAAATCAACCTAGATGACTCCTTTTCTCATTTCGTCTGAAACTGAGAGGGCATCTGTCCACCCTGGGGTTCCAAGCATCACAGCTTTTTCTGTTGTCATTTAGCCATAAAATAGCTCCTACATTTCACTGTGGAGTTGCTTTTGGACCCTGTGTTCCAAAGAACCTCAAATTCCTTCAGGCAGAAAACTGCTCTGTGAGTTGCTACCATGTTCATTATCCTGCAGTCGCTTTACCAAATAAAAATGGTTTTGACTGAAATGAGAATGTGTTATGAGAATGTGTTATGCAAACCATAAGGAAGCCTGTAAATATTACTTAGCATCTTCAGTCTTCCTTTTCAAAGATAATAGCTATCTGAAACTGAAAAGTCAGCCATCTGCTACAAGGCTCCACAAATGAATCTAACACCCTAGGCGCTGGAGACCCAAGGCTAGAGAGAAATGAAGTTCAAGGATCAAAAGTCATTTAGTTAATGATGATTAAGCCTGGACTCCTACATCATATGATTCAAATGACTACTCTGTTATCATAATTTAATCATTTTGATTATTATTTTTTCAACACTGCTGAAATGTTTCTAAGAAGAAACCCAAAACAGGTCTGGGTCCTCTATTAAATACTAAGAGAGAAAAGGAGGGAGAATAAATAGTGTATTTCCAACCATATAAGTGGACGAAACAGAGAAATGACAGATATTGATTTGTCACTCTTGGGATACGAAAAATCCTGTTACTGGCTATAGGTGGGCCACCTAGAACATAATCTTGCTTAATTAACCAACCTTAATACTTCATATGTGGGGTTAATACAAAAATGGTTGAACACTACATTAGATACACACTTCTCTGCTAGACTGAGAAACTGAAACAATCTAAGAATGTTAAAATGGGTAAGGCATATGGAATTATGGTAAAACTACAGAGAGTTGATAGGGCAGCATGATTTCTTTGGGGCCAGGCTGCAACTGAAAATCATTCTGGAGATGAGACCGTGGCAGGGCTTTCACCTGTGGGAGTCTGAAGTTATTTCCCTGGTTCTGTCACTCATGAACTCATCTGTTCTCTAAATGCAGCCTGCCTTGTCTCCTACTAAGTGGGTGAAAATGCCAATTCTAGGGAGAAAAGTAGCTGGTTGGTTCAAATTTTTTTCCCAGGCAACATGTGGCTAGTCTCTGAATACCCATCAGGATGACCATCCTCTGATCCTTGCCCAGTAGTCTGGGAGAAGGTCATGCTGGCCTCCTAAACTTGTCCCTTTTTCGAGGAACTGGTCATGAACACGTCCTTGGGAATGGTATATCAACTATGTTAGTCCTCCAAGACATCTTAGTATAATTTTTGTGTTCCTATTGTTATATTAATAAGATTTATGAAATGTTGTGGTTCAGGCATTCAGGCAGAGAAAGTGTGAAATCTGGTTCATAAAAACAAATATCTTCTTTTTTTTTTTTTTTTTTTTAGGAAATACTAGATTCCTTCTTTTATACAAGATGTAACTCATCAATAAGAAAGGCATTTAACAGGGTGCCTAAAAGCAACCAGAATCCCGTTCATTCAATCATTCACTCTGTTACCTTGGACATCTCACTCTACTTCTGTGATTCTCACTTATCTTTTTTCTCATTAATAAAATGGAGGTAATAAAGAGTATCTACTTCATATAGGTGTGAGAATTAAAGCAATATGTGTTATGTGCTTAGAACATGTCTGGCACATTAAGAGCACTATCATAAGCATTGGCTGTGATAACATGGATGATGACCTTGGTGGTTCTAAGTCCCTATCCCATAAAATTGTCAACGGAGAAAAAAAGAAGGGAAAAAAGAAGAAAAGCAGATTCTCCGCTGTCTCCACAGCAAGCTTGGAATAGCATGGCATTGCCCTCTTAAGACCCCCTCTCTCTTTCCCTCCCAAAATCCTTGCCAGTATTGCAAAAACACTGCTGGGAAACAAGGCAAGGACTGCCTAGCTTTTGGTGACTGGAATCCTTCTCCCCTGCCTAGCTTGGAGAAATCGCTTTCTAAGATTAGGGAAGCTAATCCTAGGGAATCTCTAGGGAAACTTATCACTACAAATCCTGAGACTGCTCTGAGCTTGGGCTTTTAGAAAGAAAGTCCGAGAAGATGTTGTAAACCTCATCCATCATTGTTCTACCAATTTCCTCACTGGGACAACTGACCAAGAAGCACACGACCTGTCTGAGTTTGACGAAGCAATAGAGGGCAACCCGGAGGAACAACAGATTAACGCCCCAAGGTATCAAACCACATGTGCAATTACACCTGTTAAATTTTATGACAAATCACCAAGATTTGGGAAGAAAAGTGGTTAGTATTTTTCTAAAGGTTATCCATCAAGTATATATTTGAACAAATATCGGTGGTTTAGTTGCTAAGTTATGTCCGACTCTTGTGACCCCATGGACTGTAGCCTGCCAGGCTCCTCTGTCCATGGGATTTTCCAGGCCAGAACACTGGAGTGGGTTGCCATTTCCTCCCCCAGGAGATCTTCTGGAGCTAGGAATCAAACCCAGATCTCCTGCACTGCAGGAGGATTCTTTACCAACTGAGCTACAAGAGAAGTCCTAAAAACAACATTACTTTAAGGTATATGTCCATTTGATTCTAAAGCTGGGCTTTTTTTCTTCCCCCCTAGAAAGCTCACTACGATCTTGGAGAGGGGGACGTATTATTCAGGTGTAACAACAATTAATTATATATGAAACCTAGTTGGTGAGAGAACACATTGCTAGCAGATTCCCAATAGTCCCTAAAGCACATATTTGCTATTTCGTTATTGTTGATGTCATGTCTTTCTGGCTAGAAACTGAGTTCTCAATCTGAACAGTGCCTTGAGTTTAGTTTGACATTATAAATACAGCTACTGAATATATAAGCACCTTGAAATGAGCTCAGCATTGCCCAGAGGAGGGGATCCTTCTGTGAGCATGGAGAGACCTGACCTGGGGATAGGGTCACAAAACTGCAAGACCCCATGCTAACCCCATTTTTATCTCTATTATTTTAATGTTTCCAGAATTCTATTGCAGATTCGATCTTAAATTGAAAAAAAATCATGTTTCTATTCCTAAAAAAATCAGGTTTCTATCCCTGTAAATATAAAAATACATTTGAAAGAGGAAGGAGTACATAATTCAAACCATGTCTTATGCAATGATTCTCTCCTTCAATGCAAATGACTTTTATCAACTGCCTCTTTAAATCTTTTTTTTTTTAATGAGATATAATTCACAAACACAACCATTCACCATTTAAAAACATGTCACAGTTATGCAGCCACGACCCCTGTTTTCTTCATTGCAAAAAGGAATCCCATACTCCTCAGCCACTCTCCACTCTCCCCATCCTCAAGCCACTATTTTCTGTCTCTATTTTCTATGGAATTGTCTGCTCTGGGGATTTCATATGAATTAATTTGTACAGAATGTAATCTGGTTTCTTTCACTTCGCATAATGTTTTAAGGTTTACCCATAATGCAACAAGTATCAGTACTTCATTCCTTCTCATGACTAAGTAACATTCCATAATATAGATAGGCTACATTTTGCTTATCAATTTACCAGTTGGTTGGAGAAGGAAATGGCAACCCACTCCAGCATTCTTGCCTGGAAAATCCCATGGGTGGAGGAACCTGGTAGGATACAGTCCATGGGGTCACAAAGAGTTGGACACGACTGAGCGACTTCACTTCTTGACACTTATTGGCTTTTTCCATATTTTGGCTAATAGGAATAATGCTGTTATGAACATTCATGTAGAATTCTTTGTGTGTGAATATATGTTTTAAATTCTTTGGGGTCTATACCTACAAATGGAATTGCTGGGTCATATGGTAACTAAGTTTAAATTTTGAGGAACTGCTGAACTTTTCCACAGCGGCTGCACCCTTTTACACTCTCACTTAACTGCCTCTGCTCACTCTGAGAGAATAAGAGTTAATGAAAAATAACAGAGCAGAATTGCAGAATTTAAAACCTCCATTTTTAGCACTTATCTTCCATTTAAAGCATCTTTTACTAGGCTTCCTACTGTGTTCAGAATCAGTAGCTGCAAAGTCAAAGTTCAAGAAAGACAAATAATTTAGTTTTCCCTCATCATTTTTTAAAATGGCTTTTTCTTTCAGTCTACTCTACCAACTCTAATAGGGTATGAGTAATACAGAAAAATAATATCTGATTTGTGTAACTGTATGGATTATTGGAAAATTATCAAAACAAAAATTATCATTCTTAGTTATTTCATGATTATATAACTGAGTATTAGAGAAACCTAATTCATATATATGTTTATATTTGAATATATATTTATATTTTATTTAAAAATACATATTTATCCTCTGAATATATGTGCTATAAAAGAGAGTGATATAAATCTCCCAATGATCATTTCAAGAGAATATACCTTAAAAAAAAAAAAAAAAGGTTCCATAAATGAAGCTTGCTATTGACCTGGAGTCAAGTGACGGGGAACTTTTCACTCAGCATTTACTAAGTATTAGCACCAAAAATGCAAAGAAGCAAAATATAAACACTTGCTTTGGCTCTATCCAGTTTGAGGTCAGGCACACTGGAATGACCAGTAAGAGTCAGAATCACAACCCATCTGGTTCAGAACCATGCTGCCAAAAAAGGCAGCATGGACCTTGGCAGGCAAGAGGAATTACTCGCCCTAACAGCAACCTCCAGGGCAGGACATATCCTGAGAGATTTTTACGTACTTCTTTTATGTTCACTCCCAAAATAATTTTTTGAGTTTCTTTTTTTTTTTTTTGTCCTCATCCTAAATAACCCAACGGCAAAAGTGTCTCCAGTTTTTATGGGTCATCCATGCATGCTACATTGCTTCAGTTGTGCCCAAAGCTTTGCGACCCTATGAACCATAGCCCACCCCGCTCCTCTATGCATGGGATTCGTCAGGCACAAATACTTGAGAGAGTTGCCATTTCCTTCTCCATTTTATGTGTCAAGGCTCCATTAAAAGAAAAAAAAAATACTACTGAAAAGACAAACCTCTCTTTCAAAAAGTTTTCAAGAACTCAACTTTTGCACACAAACGTAAGAGATTATATGGAAGCAAACAATGAACTTACTCAGGGACACCTGCCTTAGGGCCAGTCATGTCACCTCTGTGGAACTTGCTGTGTGGAAGAGCACATCGTCTACAATTAAGGTTCACATGATACATATGATAATTTCTTTAAGAAGCATTAACTGACCTGGTGGTTCAGCGGTGAGGGATCTGCCTGTCAATGCAGGAGCAGCAGGTTCGGTCCCTGGGTCAGGAAGATCCCCTGGAGAAGGAAATGGCTACCCACTCCAGTATTCTTGCCTAGGAAACCCCTTGGACAGAGGAGCCTGGCGGGCTACAGTCCATGGGGCGGCAAAAAGTGAGACACGACTTGGCAACTAAACTACAGCAAACGGTACCATAAACAGCCCTGGAAAAATTGTTCCTCCAGATTAATCCTCTTCCTTGGGTCGAAGAACTGTACTTAGCAAGTCATCACCCAATTAACATTTAGCCAACTAGTATTCACTGTGGCACTATTAACAGAGACGGGTCCTAACACACGTATCACTCAGGCCACTCACCAGGCAGAAACCACAGCATTTATGACAGAGTTTAAAATGAAGAACTGTTAGCTAGGCATAAAATTGTTAACTAGGGAACTGAGGGTCTCACAAGAGAACTAAAAGGTATCACGGAGGTAATAATCGTAGAAAGCTGAAGGGAAGGTGAAAAGAGGTTGGAATTATCAAAGCTTAGAAACAGACCTGTTATGGGGAGGTGCTCTTGGCTCTTGTGGTATCTCTGAGGAGCATGAAGAACTTGATTCTCTGAGTTGGAAAGACTACAAATCAGATTCAACTGCCGCTACAGGAAAGCGTTCCTGCTGCCCAGGTGACGAAGCTTTGCTCTTTAATTGGGTAATGCTCACAGAAACTGGAAGATAGGGGGCCCAAAGGAAGCAACAAAGAAAGAGTCCGTACTTCCCCATCCAACCTAGTGGGTTTTCTCCAGCGTCCTTTATGGGCAGAGCCTAACATGGAGCCCCGAGGAAGCAGGAAGGCTGTTAAGGAAGGCCCAGCTGCAGCTTCTTAAAGCCAACTAACTACAGAGGAGTGAGTCTGGAGCTGTAACAACTGGCAAGCCAAATTCTCTCAGTGACGGGCCCTAGAATTTTTTAAATTTTCAAATCAGTAATTAAACAACTTTCTACCCACCTAACCCATGTAGTTGCCTTAGAACATCTAACATACTAACAACACACATTAAACACTTGGTACATGCTAGACAGTGTAGTGATTTAGCTAATTTAATCTGCACTGTTTCATTTAATCTCTGTAACACAAATTTCCCTCCCTTTCTTTCTCTTGCTGTCACTCTTGCTCTCTCCCTCTGTGTATGGTGTGTATGTATGTATGTGTGTGTGTGCGTGTGTGTGTGGAGAAAGACACATATATATATGGATATGTATAGAGAGTGAGAAGTAAGACACTTCATACTGCATAAAGAGAGAAAAATAAAAGTGCATGTGTTATTTGGATCAACTCTAGAGATCGAGTATAATACTCAATCCTAAACAAAATAACAAAAAAAAAAAAAAGGAAGCTGGCAAGGCTTGGGGAGTTTAAATAATTGCTCCAGTAGCCACTTGCAGATCTGACCCCCAACCCTGGTCTCTTAAGTACTCTCTATCTACACTACTATTCAAAGCCAGCAAGGAACATACCACATCTCTGTCTAAAAGATCACTTCCCCAGTAGGGTGCTCAGTGATGTTCGGGGACACTGACACAAAAGCTCATTGTTCCCCAACACCGCAGGGTTACTGGGGTTCAGCAGGCTGGGAAAGCACCCAGATATTCTGTCTAGATGATGCCCGCTGTGCTTCTGCTAAAATCCATTCACTGTAGGGTCTCAATTACTTTTAATTACAATGAGCTACAACTTCAATTACATGTAGCACAGATATTTTTATATAATTCTTCCCTAAGGATACCACTTTAAACAGAGAGAAAGATTTGGAGAGATGGGATCAGCCAAAGTGGAAAGGCCATGAATAAAAGGGTAAAGAGGTGCAACTAATTTTCTAAGGAACATTCACCTGACATTTACAGTTCTTTAAAAATGCAATGAAAAATACAGCAAAACTGTGAGAACATCTCCATAAGCATGCATTCAATGCATGTCTCACATGGAAATATTTATCTGGTGCCTATAATTTGCCAGACAGAGGTGAATTAGCTTTGGCCCTAGTCCTTAAGGAGCTTATAATCCAGTTGAGGGTAAGGCTTTCCTTGAATTCAATAACAGCTACCATTTACTGAGTAGAAACACCTGCCAGTCATTCGTCCACATGCCTAACATATGCCTGCGTGCGTGCATACTCAATCGCTCAGCCATGTCTGACTCTTTGCGACCCCATGGACTGCAGCCTGCCAGGCACCTCTGTCCACTGGACTTCCCAGCAAGAATACTGGAGTGGATTGCCATTTCCTCCTCTAGGGGATCTTCCTGACACAGGGATTGAACCCATGTCTCCTGCAGCTCCTATGTTGGCAGGTGGAGTCTTTACCACTGAGCCACCTGGAAGCCTAACATATACTAACACGCTGAATGTTCACAATGCCATGTAAGAGATATTTTTAGTATGCATCTCCATTTTACAGACAAGGAAACTGAAGCATTGAAAATTTAAGCTATCAATACATCACCCAAGTCATATAGATAATAAATGGTGGAGGAGCATTTAATGCCAGACATTCTGACTCCAAACCCTCTGTGCTTACCTAGACCACACAAGCCCTTGTAAAAACAATAAAGAAATGCTAAATATCACTATTTATAAATGCTAAATATAGCACTATGTACACTTAAGGGATGAAGAGATGTTCTAAATCAGGAGACCAGAGAAGGTTACATGGAGAACATAACATTTAATGTGGGCTTGGATACCTTTTAAATAAGATGCATTCTATAACAGAATTGCTGTCACTACCTGTTACCATAGATAATGATAACTAACATTTGATTTTCATTTTATTTTTGCCCGATATTTTATTTTTTCAAAGTTACATGTAATTTTTTTCTATTAAAGGTTAATTGCTTTACAGAATTTTGTTGTTTTCTGTCAAACCTCAACAATGAATCAGCCATAGATATACATATAGCCCCTCCCTTTTGAACCTCCCTCCCATCTCCCTCCCCGTCCCACCCCCTCTAGGCTGATACAGAGCCCCTGTTTGAGTTTCCTGAGCCACACAGCAAATTCCCGTTGGCTATCTATTTTACATAAGGTAATGTAAGTTTCCATGTTACTCTTTCCATACATCTCACCCTCTCCTCCCCTCTCCCCATGTCCATAAGTCTATTCTCTGTGTCTGTTTCTGATAATGGTAACTCACATCTATTGAATGTTCACTATTTGTTAGACAGTACCTATTCAAGGCATAACTATCCAAAAATGGGGCAGTGGGTATCTATAAAAATCAGCCTTATTGAGTACATTCACCTGGAAGAAATTTTCAAGATAATTACTGTGAGTTTCCTAAATAGGGTAGTCAAGTTTCAGAACTAATCATATTCTACTGGATTTTAGATATTAAAATAAAGGGCTTGAAATTCTGATACCACAAGTCAGAGATAGTGACTCTTCAGTTAATCCTAATTAAAGAAAGTTGCTTTCTCATTAAGAAAGAAGAACAGTGCAGTAGAAACAGTTTGGAAGTTGGCAGGCTTTACTTTGAAACTCCAGTCCTGTATGATGATGTTATCAAGTGTCTTGATCTCTCTGGACCTCAGTTTCCTCATCTGCAAAATGAAGCCAATGCCTTTTTTAGAGTAAATGTTCTTGGCACCAAAGATGGCACAGAGAACTGGGTAAACTTACCACCAACAAAAGCTAGATTAATACCCTCAGTGGAAAAATCATGACAATTATCAGAAATTCACAAATACAAAACACTTCCTTCAGAGTCCTGAATTTCTCCATTCATATTTTTAAAGCTATCCACTTCTTATGCATAGTTTCACATACAAATGGTCTATCTGTCTAAGTTTCAGTAAAGTTCTATTTGCTATATGAAGAGAAATTTTTGCACTAGCTAGAGCATTTAGTAAAATCTGTTCTCAAATCACTCTTGTTTCTATACAAATCACATGGTGGACATGTTCCTGTTAAAAAAAAAGTCACAGATGAATTCAATGTTTTCTTCCTTAACAAATCTACAATTTCCATTTTCTAGCTAAAATTTTTTTCTTATATATATATATATTTCCCCATAAAGAAACAAAGTTTTCTTACTTTAAAATGGTGAAACCACCTGGAAGGAAAATTGAGAAGGTGGCAAGTAACTGGATTCACTAACAAACACAGAGAAGGCAATGGCACCCCACTCCAGTACCCTTGCCTGGAGAATCCCACGGACAGAGGAGCCTGGTAGGCTGCAGTCCATGGGGTCGCAAAGAGTCGGACTCGACTGAGCGACTTCATTTTCACTTTTCACTTTCATGCATTAGAGAAGGAAATGGCAACACACTCCAGTGTTCTTGCCTGGAGAATCCCAGGGATAGGGGAGCCTGGGTGGGCTGCCGTCTATGGGGTTGCACAGAGTCAGACACAACTGAAGTGACTTAGCTTCAGCAGCACTAACAAACATTCTGTCAGGTCAGTTCAGTCGCTCATTGTGAATATCAAAGTCTCTTGCTAGGCTTTCGACTGTGTTTAGCAAAACGTTAGTACTGTGAGATACTCTGAAAAGCTTGCCTATAGTGAAATAAGCTTAGCAATATAGACTTCTTGATGACTCACAGGGCACACAGGCATATTAAATTCTCTGTGACTATGCCAAAGCCTTTGACTGTGTGGATCACAATAAACTGTGGAAAATTCTGAAAGAGATGGGGATACCAGACCACCTGATCTGCCTCTTGAGAAACCTGTATGCAGCTCAGGAAGCAACAGTTAGAACTGGACGTGGAACAACAGACTGGTTCCAAATAGGAAAAGTAGTATATCAAGGCTGTATTTTGTCACCCTGTTTATTTAACTTATATGCAGAGTACATCATGAGAAACGCTGGGCTGGAGGAAGCACAAACTTGAATCAAGATTGCCGGCAGAAATATCAGTAACCTCAGATATGCAGATGACATCACCCTTATGGCAGAAAGCGAAGAAGAACTAAAGAGCCTCTTGATGAAAGTGAAAGAGGAGAGTGAAAAAGTTGGCTTAAAATTCAACATTCAGAAAACTAAGATCATGGCATCCGGTCCCATCACTTCATGGCAAATAGATGAGGAAACAGTGGAAACAATGGCTGACTTTATTTTTCTGGGCTCCAAAATCACTGCAGATGGTGATTGCAGCCACGAAATTAAAAGACGTTTACTCCTTGGAAGGAAAGTTATGACCAACCTAGGCTGCATATTAATAAGCAGAGACATTACTTTGCCAACAAAGGTCCATCTAGTCAAGGCTATGGTTTTTCCAGTAGTCATGTATGGATGTGAGAGTTGGACTATAAAGAAAGCTGAGCCCCGAAGAATTGATGCTTTTGAACTGTGGTGTTGGAGAAGACTCTTGAGAGTCCCTTGGACTGCAAGGAGATCCAACCAGTCCATCCTAAAGGAGATAAGTCCTGGGTGTTCATTGGAAGGACTGATGCTGAAGCTGAAACTCCAATACTTTGGCCACCTGATGTGAAGAGCTGACTGATTTGAAAAGACCCTGATGCTGGGTAAGATTGAGGGCCGGAGGAGAAGGGGACGACAGAGGATGAGATGGTTGAATAGCATCATCGACTCGATGGACATGGGTTTGGGTGGACTCTGGGAGTTGGTGATGGACAGGGAGGCCTGGTGTGCTGTGGTTCATGGGGTCACAAAGAGTCGGACACGACTGAGCGACTGAACTGAACTGAACTGAAGTCCTACAGTCAAGAAACCTATTTAACACTGCATAAGCCAGAAGATCTCAAACCTATCTGACTACAGGAGACTTTTAAAATATTTTTCTTAGCATATATCATCCTGTACCATTCATATTTCTTGTGGTATCTCATCTAAACAATAAACATATCACCCCCCAAAATCACAAAACTGTCTGTACCAGCATAACATGGAGCACTTGAAAAAAAGTTTAATTTCTTCTTCCAACAAATATTTACTAATAATCAACAGCATGTAAAGAAATGTTGTGTATTCATGTGGTTCAGTCTAAGTATAATCTACTCTTCTGTTCTCAGAATCAACACTTAATGAGTCCAGTGATGGAGTTTTTAAGAGAGCATCATACAACTTTTTGTGAGGAAATAGAGGTACATATGATTTTGATTCCCAGTGAGGTGAACATCATGGTGAAGTGGTGAACATCATCCTAGATGTTCCCTGGAGTTTATTTTTCTAATTGTTCTAGTGGTAGCTGTTATTATCCCCAAAGCCATTTCTCATACATAATACTGGAGGTGTCTAGGACTTTGTAATGAATGAAACATTTTCTTCATCAGAATACTTAGTTTGTTCAATAAATCTTGAGAAAGACTTTCTACTGCACCACTCAAATGTGACATGCATCCTTTATCTGTTCTGCTTTTTCAAGATGAAAGCGGCTTGTTGATTATGTGCATCTGTTACTTCTAATGACTCTACCTCGGAGGGATGTGTCCTATTTTTCATCGCCAGTCCTCTTCCTTCATACTTTCTGTCTCCACTGACTTAGACTTTCATGTGTTTTTTGTTTTTTTCATTTTCCCCCTCTGATGTTTTATTAGTTTTTCTCCTGTGATGTGTCTCTGAGGTCTTCTACATAGTGTAGCCACGTTTCCAGTCTTGAATATACTTAAACATTTCATTCAGTAATCAGATTCTCAAAATTGAATACCATTTTTACAAACACTCATAGTTTGAATTAGGTGACATAATCAATGTTACCTGTTGTATGAATTCTAAACTCAATCTTAAAATGTTTAAAAAATGCATACTATAAAATTATATCATTCTTTTAAGTTTACTACTTAGCCCACCACTAGTTATTATCAAACATAAATTAACAGGTATCGCTTTACTCTGGTATTTTCTAGATATTTACACAAAAAGAAATGCAAGATGGAGCTTAGGAAAACACAAAACAAAGATAATCATACAATAAAAACAGACTAGGTGTACCCAGCATAATATAGAGTTATTAATAACTGCCGATGTTTACTATTATAAAACAAGCCTTGTACTAAGCCTTTGACATATCATATCTCATTTAATCCCCAAAGCAATGTATTATGCAGGTACCACTACTATATGTTTTTACAGTTAAGAGAAATGAAACACAGAAGAGCTGAATAACTGGATCAAGGCCACACTGATGTGAAACACAGAACCAGTTCTCAAACTTGATCTCTCTGACTCCAGAGCTTTCCCTCTTCTTAAACGCAGTGCTTCCCTTTGCTGAGTCTACTGCTGCTGCTAAGTCGCCTCAGTCGTGTCCAACTCTGTGCGACCCCATAGACGGCAGCCCACCAGGCTCCCCTGTCCCTGGGATTCTCCAGGCAAGAACACTGGAGTGGGCTGCCATTTCCTTCTCTAATGCATGAAAGTGAAAAGTGAAAGTGAAGTCTCTCAGTTGAGTCCGACTCTTCGTGACCCCATGGACTGCAGCCTACCAGGCTCCTCTGCCCGTGGGATTTTCCAGGCAAGAGTACTGGAGTGGGGTGCCATTGTCTTCTCCGTTTGCTGAGTCTAGCAAATGACAATCTACTCTATGCATGCTGTATGTATCAAGGCAGAAAGAAGAGATTTAGATGAGAATATGGTAACTAGGGGAGAAGGGAACATTTAGGAAAAGAGGTCAGAATTTCAGAAGAGAATTGGGTTGATAATTTGGGAAATCAGATAAACCTTTTTCACAAATTTTTAAAATTCCAAACCAGCATTCAAGGCCTGGAAAACTCATGGTTCCCACCTGTTAAATGGACTTGCTATTCCTTCATCACTTATAATCAATATAAAGTGCTCTGAGTGTTAACAGAGATTCAAAAAATTTAGAGGAAGCCCAGTATATTAGCTTTGAAGTGTCTTTCCTATGTGACACACAGCATTAAATACCATCACAGAATTATTTGGGGAAATGGTTCTCTTTCCTTTAATTCAGCAAGAAAACCTTCCATTGTAGAATGTTAACTTTTTGGAGAATAAGGTCACAGTGTTAAATAGAAAAAAAGGGGGGTTCCACCCTGGAACAGTAGAAATGTTTGGGATAAAAAATACTAATTCAATTCACCCGCGTTCTAACTCAGCTTGCAGAGAATTCAAAACAAGATTAGAAAAGAGAAGGTAATTTGTCACCCAAGGGAGGGGAGACTGTCTTTGACATTGAATTATGGGGTACGGACTTTGCATGTGAAATCCTCCTGCAAAACAGTCTCGGCCAGATCCCAGACTGAAGAGTTTTCTGGCGATGAAAAGAGTTCCAAAAATAATGAATGCCTTTGGTCTGGACACACCTCTCCTATTCAACCCAGTTCCCTAGCACTCCCTCAGCACCCAATTTTCTCCCACAAGTTGCTCTTTGCATTTTTCTACACCATCTGTGTTTAGGAAACTCTTCACAGATTGAATTACTTATACCTTTGTACTTGACCATTCTTCTAGGACCACCACTGTCTAAGCATCATCCTTCTCTTCTGAACGTCCAAAGCAACAACATCCCATATCTTTTAATTTAGTATTAAACAATTGTAAAGTCATTTATTGTTTCATTGTGGTTGTATTTATGTAAGGTCTCTCTGAAACTAGCCTTAAATTCACTGAATCCACTTGCCACATTTTATCATACTGTATCTCTCATGAAATACGTAATAGGCACTCAAGAATTTAATTGATTAAAAATAGTGGTGGGATCATAAGGCAAGGCTCTGAAGGCGGTAACACCTCTGACAAAATACAGAATTGTCACCATTCTTGGGAGGTGTTCCACAGGTATGCTAACATAGATCCGATTAGTAATTAGATCACATGTTAAGTAAATGATAGCTATGTATCTTTTAAATAACTATACATCTTTTAAATATTTTAAATAGCCCCGTTCTATAATGTTGGCTTGAGTGGAGGGTTGGCTTTGTGTGCTGCTTCAGCCGATCATAGCATTTATTCTTGCAGGAGACACCAAGGGAGTGAACAATCACCATTTGCTCCAATAACCACCATTACCAAAGACTTGCTGCTTTATCTTACAGCAAAAGGGAAGAACAAGGAAAGAGAGAGTTTGCTGGATGCTGGGATGTCAGCTAATTAACCCTCCAAAAATCTTTGACACCCAATTCTGGAACGTGGATAACAAAAATTTGAGGCAAGAGATTCTCCAGAGACAAACCAGGAAGATTCTGTATGAGAAACTCATTGTCTCTGACTAGAATCCTTGGTGGAGTGACGACTCAGTGGAATTTAACACAGATGCCACGAAAACCTCGCCAAAGGGAGAACTTTGAGCTGACACAAAACCTGGATTTACTGGCTAATAATGAAGGTCTTGGACAGACCCCAGCTCCTGCCTTTGGCGGGCAAACAATTTTCCTCATGAGCTGCTCCCATCTAAAAGATTAATAAAATAAAATGTATGATAAAAACAAAAAGAGATTTAGCTCTCAAATTGTAACGTAATTATGCTCATGCAATCCAAATAATTCTCACCAGCCTGAAATTCCTCAGAGACCCAACTGAATATATTACAAACACTCTGGTCATAAAGCCCGTGTTTCCCAGCAATAAAATTGCTGCAATAAACATTTGGATTCTTTTCCATTTTTAGAACTATTTTGAACAACCTGCCTCTAATGTATTTTATTAGCACCCTCCAAGTCTTCCAATGAATGACAAAACCCCCAGTGCTTTTTCTGAGTGGCTGACACTAAACAATAATGTTGTTTTCAGTGCGGAGTCATCCCGCTGCCAAGAGAGGGTTTTTTGCTAAGTTCCTTGGCACTAAATCTCTCCCTGAGATACCTTCTGCAATCTGCAGGCAACCAGTGAAATGAGGTGATCTCCCTTGAACTCGTGTCACTAGCATTAGCCAGAAGGGATTCTGAACATCAATCATGCCTCCAATTTAAAGGCAACTTATTTCCTTAAATTAAATTAAAAAAAAAAAATCATACACTCTTTGACAACCGTGATTCCATCTCCAAGTCCCTGTGTTGTCGTTCAGTCACTAAGTTATGTCTGACTCTCTGCGACCTCCATGGACTGCAGCATGCCAGGCTTCCCTGTCCATCAGTATCTCCCTGTGTGGTCTTGTAAAAACATACTTCTTGGTACAATCTGCTCCTTGGTAATCAAGCAGGGCAACATTTTACAAAGAGCTTTGCATGTGAAGGACCTTCTCTAATCAAAACATGAGGAAGGTATCACACTTCCATCAGGAATACTTCAAACACAGAGACCTAAAAGTTGGCCCATTGTTATGACAATTAGAAAGGCAAATTTTAACAAGTTTTACTCTTTATTCATCTTTAAAACTCAATTGTTAAAACAATAAAAGTAATATACAATATCCTAAACTAGTTATAGTCTATCTGAATGCCTTAAAAATTATATTTAAAATAAGAGATTATAGAAAATTCAAAAGGCACTGTTGGTCCCCAGGGTGCTATTCCACATTAGAATCTTCTCTCTATTCCTCCATCTGTCTTTCATGATCATAGCTGATATACTCCTTAAGAGACAAGGTGTTACATTCATTACACTTATCATCTCACTGATGGTAAGTCTCACAACCATATTAAGAACTATTATTGATATCCTCATTTTGTAACTGAATCCACAGAGGTTCAGAGAGGTTGTCAACTTGGTCACAAAGCTAGTAAGTACTGTAGACACAACTCAGTTTCAAGTCTGTCTTATTCCAGAACCTGCAGGCCTGTGCTCTGCTTAGTCACTCAGTTATGTCCAACTCTATGACCCCAAGGACCTAGCCTTCCAGGCTTCTCTGTCCATGGGGATTCTCCTGGCAAGAATACTGGAGTGGGTTGCCATGCCCTCCTCCAGGGGCTCTTCCCAACTTATTGATCAAACCTAGGTCTCTGGCATTGTGGGTGGATTCTTTATAATCTGAGCCACAAGGGAAGCCCAAGAATACCGGAGAGGGTAGTCTATCCCTTTTCCAGGGGATCTTCCTAACCCAGGAATCAAACCAGGGTGTCCTGCATTGCAGATGGATTCTTTACCAGCTGAGCTAACAGGGAAGCCACCCCTAAACTACCTCTTTAATCTTTTCCTTTCTGTTCTACAGGAGGCCAATCATTTTTTTTTAATGTTTTTATTGAAGTGCATTTGTATATATATGCACATTCTTCTTTTTAATATTCTTTTTCATATGGTTTATCACAGATATTGGATATAGTTCCCTGCGCTATACAGTAGGACCTTTTCTATACACAATAGTTTGCCTTTGCTAATACCAAACTTCCAATTCATACCCCTCCACCTCGTCAACAAGTCTGCTCTCTATGTCTGTTAATCTATGTCATAGATAAGTTCATTTGTGTCATATGTTGGATTCCAAATATAAGTGATATCATACAGTGTTTGTCTTTCTCTTTCTGACTCACTTCACTTGGTATGATAATCTCTAGGTCCATGTTGCAGCAAATGGCATCATTTCATTCTTTTTTATGACTAATAGTCCAATCTATATAGGTACCACATATTCTTTATCCATTCATCTGTTGATGGACATTTAAGTTGTTTCCATGTCTTGGCTATTGTGACTAGTGCTGCTATGAATATAAGAGGTATGTGTATATTTTTTAATTATAGTTGTGTTGCAGGAGGTCAATCTCATCATAACTTGATTACTCGGTGGATCATGCTAAAGTAAGAAAACATCTCCTGAAACAAGTCTCAGGTCACCAAGTCACAGGCTGACCTGAAATAAAATATCTAAGAAGAAATCATAATGCATTTCTTCACAGGGAATTCTCTGTAATTCACTTAAATAAAGAGAACTGACTTGATTGCCTTTTATATACAATGTGAACAGAGTGTGAATGCTGGGACATGCTGACCCCTGTATTGTACCATTCTATCACTTACACACAAAATTTGCCATGTTGAGAATGGTTCTCAACTACTGCTCCCCAAGTCAGCCTCCTGTAGGTGAAAGACTTGAGTTTCCTTTCAGCACTGTTTTCTCCTCTGTGCATTTTATAACAACTGCATCCTATCACATTTGGAAAAGCTAATCATATTTTATGTAGTTCCTGCTTAGGCTATCACCTAGTCTATTTCTTGATGTAGCAGGTTTTTAGAGCTCCTAAATATATGAAGACACATAAAGGAAAAAAAAAACAATGTATAACGGAGAGAAACAGAATAAAAGGGAGTAACATTAATAACATCAATGAGAAAACAAAAACAAGAGCTATTCAGTAATCACTGGTCCCATCTGTGGCTATGATAGAGAAGAATCCACAAAGAAAAACCACTGTTGTGAGCTTCCTGGACCAAAGCGAAAGTGCTAGAAAAATCCTGTCATCATCTTTCAACTCACACAAATATAATATGCCTGCTTGTGTTTCTACGTCTGTGATGAAAATAACCTGTTTAAAACTGATAAAAAGAGATTCCTCCAAAGAGACAGCATCACTTCCCATTTGGCATGTTTGAAGCAGCAGTGCTACTTGTAATGTGTAATTTGTTGTGGAATTCCACAGTTTTCCTTCACATTCATTTCAGGGTTCATTTGTTTTTTAAGCACACCTACACGTCCACAAAACCTCGGAGCAAAGAGTTGCCTGTCATCAGAGCATGATTTCCCAGCTCTCATAACAGGGCCCTCTCTGCCCTCAAGGGCTCTGAAGTGGAAATGAAATAGCCTTACATGTTTGTAACTTAACTTTCACACTTCTCTTAAAAATGAGCTTATTGTAATTTTTAAATTTATTTCACTTTTTAAACATTTTTAGATAAGTTTTCATTGTTTTTTAATTTAGATACAATTTTGTTCAAAGGTAAATAGTTTACTTTCTTTACTACCCAAAGAAATATTTATTATTATTATTATTATTATCACATAAGATCTTTAAAATTCAAGAGCTGGATTACCTGATGTGAGAAAGGATCCATGGAAGTCAGATGCTTGAATATTTGAAAAGATTTGGTATTATTACAGGTAAGGCTCAGCCCCCGAGGGGAACTTGGAATTTTGGTGAGCACATTTGAAGAGAAGAATACCTAAGTCTAAAGCAACATCCTATCATGTAAAATTTCTGAGGACTATCAATCTTATAACTCATAAACTTTAAATATAAATCACTCAAAAGATACTGTGAATTTATCTAAAAAGAATACAGTATACAAATTATTTGAGGCTCTACTCTATTCCATCTCCTAAAAAACAGCAGAATCATGGCTTCTGAGATTCTGATTAAAGTTAACTCAAACACTAATGCTCCACCTGACATAAACTGAAGATCATGCAAATTTTCTAAAGCACAGCTTCTAAAATCATGTGCTCATATCTCAACACAATATCGGGTCTTGGTGAAAGATTAGAGAAACATGAAGCCCTCAAAGCCTCTGTTTTATTGAAGAGACCTCAAGGTCCAAGGACACAAGAGGGAAGTCCTTTAGCGTATTCACATTTGAAGAAAGGGAGAGAGAAAGAGAGACAGAGAAAGAGACAGAGATGTCATTCCAGATGGCTTCTGACTAAGCTTTTCTAAACTATCATATCTCAAAAATTCTGAAAACTACATTGTGTGCTTTTTAGGAAAGCTGGATTTGTCCTCAACTAATCCCATTTAAACTCAACCAACTAAAGCTGGCTAGAAGATCAACATATAACTGAATTGACTCAACACGGGTCTCCTTAGATGAGAGTGAATTCTTGTGCAGAATTTAATGATTCACCTTCTGCAAATAAATGTAAAATCTACTTCCAAAAGCACAGAAACGTGATACAGGCTCACTTTATAGACTGTCCTTTATGGACAACTCACACGGTGCTTTATTTTGATGAAACTCTTAAATAATGCATTTAGTATCAAGTAGTATTCTAATTAGAAACCACAATAAGGGAGGTACACCACAACTGTGGGGAAATGTGAGAGAAAAAAATGCCACGGTTTCTTTTGAAGAGAAATAGGGCAAGTAAATCAGATTCCCAAGAGCATCTGCTCCATTTCCCAGCTCAGAAAATACAGAAGTTTGGTGGCACCCAGATGTATGTTACACGTTGAAGTTCCTACATGTTTAAAGATCCTACTCAGCTGAACACTGGAGAAGTATAAACAGAATCCTTTAGAACAGCAGTTTTTTCTCAGGAGAAGTTGACAATGAGCATTTTGTACAATGCCGAGGCAATTGCATTACAGACACTAGCTCTACATTTTACAATCACTCACAAGGCAATTGGAATTTGACAATAAAAGAAACCAAGGCCTTTCCCCCATTACCAAACAAATTTCTAAGCCATATTGTTCAAAAGGAGAACGTGACTGAATAAAGAACTCTAAAGCCTGGAAGTGACTTCGAGTTTAAAGCACTTCCACAGATGCTGTCAAAATACAGATTTTCAAAGCTTGCTTTCACAGTGTAGAGAATTCAGGGACTGGAGAAGCATCTGAGGACTCTCATCGAAGCATGGTACCTAGAGTGTTCATTGCTTTCTAGAGACATATAATCATTTAAGAGTTTCACAATTCACACAGAAATCCTAATCCACTGTATATTAAGGTAAAACCTAGCCAAGACCACAAAGAGTCCAAGTTGTGAATATACAGATGCAAAATTAATCCACTATCAAATCTCCAGTGTGAATAGATGATACACACAGATGGATTATTTTGGTGGAGTGAGTGGGGATGTCTAAACTCTAAGACATTAGAGTTTTGCATATATAAGAGAAGTTAATATTTAACAGCTTAAAATATTGAGATATTTTGAAACATCTATCCTAGGTCTTTTATCTCTTCAAATGACAAATGTATCAAGCTATAAATAGTATGTCAGAGTGAAAACACCATGAATTAGGAGTGAGGTAGATCTAAATTTAACATTTTGACTGTGTCACATAGCAGTGTGATTGTGGGTAAACTAACCAAACTCTTGTTTGTTTGTTTTCCTTTCTCATGGTTTAAAAAAATGAAAAAGCTATGGAAATAATATGTATATCATTCTTACTGGGTAGACTAAGTGATCTACAGCATGGCTTGGAAATAGAGAGCTCTGTTACATGACACTATTTAATTCCACCTAGAAATACTAGCAGTGACATAAGGAACACTAGACTAAGAGTTACAAAATCTATATTTCATTTTTATGGCCCTGTAATTCCTGTCTTTTACTTTATCAGTCTCGGTCTCATTCTTTGTAAGGACACATACCTGTCCTGAATAAAATTCAAGAAACCCACTTCATTTAACCTCCCACCATGTGGCTTGCTGGCCCCTCAAATTTAGAGCATTATCAGCAGATTAGCGTGATTCATTTTTTTCTTTTTTTTTTTTTTTCCTGGAAAACAAGACATTCCATAGTGGCACTAGCCAGTCTGTTTTTATTAAGCAGCTTTATCTTTTGCCTACATGTTCAGTTTTCCTGGAGAAAAATGCTTTAATTTCGTAAATAAAAGGCAATAGAGTATAATGGAAAGACCCTGAAAGAGTTCTGTAGATTAGTTTTATGACTTCCTAGCTGTTATATTAGGAAACAATTTAATGTATCTTAATAGACATATATAAAATGTACTGAAATGAGTGAATTTAATTCAAATGACCATTATATCTACCACTGTGGGTGAGAATCCCTTAGAAGAAATGGAGTAGCCCTCTCAGTCAACAAAAGAGTCTGGAATGCAGTACTTGGATGCAATCTCAAAAAGAAGAATGACCTCTGTTCGTCTCCAAGGCAAACCATTCAAAATTACAATAATCCACTATTATGCCCCAACCACCAATGCTGAAGAAGCTTAGTGGAATGGTTCTATGAAGACCTATAAGATTTTCTAGAACTAACAGCAAAAAAAGATGTCCTTTTCATCATAGGTGACTGGAATGCAACAGTAGGAAGTTAACGGATACCTGGAGTAACAGGCAAGTTTGGCCTTGGAGTACAAAATGAAGCAGGGCAAAGGCTAACTGAGTTTTGCCAAGAGAACACACTGGTCATAGCAAACACCCTCTACCAACAACACAGAAGACAACTCTACACATGGACAACACCGGATGGTCAATACCGAAATCAGATTGATTATATTCTTTGTAGCCAAAGATGGAGAAGCTCTATACAGTCAGCAAAAACAAGACTGGGAACTGACTGTGGCTCAGATCATGAACTCCTTATTGCCAAATTCAGACTTAAATTGAAGAAAGTAGGGAAAACCACTGGACTATTCAGGTATGACCTACATCAAATTCCTTATGATTATACAGTGGAAGTGAGAAATAGATTCAAGGGATTAGATTTGATAGACAGATTGCCTCAAGAACTACGGATGGAAGTTCATGACATTGTACAGAAGGTGGTAATCAAGACCATTCCCAAGAAAAAGAAATGCAAAAAGGCAAAATGGTTGTCTGAGGAGGCCTTAAAATAGCTGGCCTTACCAATAGCTGAATTAATAGAAGTACAGTGTAAAGTGTGTTAAAGAATGATACAAAATAAAGTTAAATTTTAATTAAGCTGTAAAAGCCATAATTATAATAAAAACAAATGATGAAAGTAACTTTAAGGTTACTGACACACAATAGCTAAAACCTACACTGGGATTATATACCTCACTATGCTTAGCCATAAACACAAATATACATACATAGTATACAAAAAAAGGCTGGTATTTTTTTTTTGACAATATACAAAAAATAGGCTGTATATTGTCACCCTTCTTATTTAACTTATATGCAGAGTACATCATGCAAAATGACAGGCTGGATGAAGCACAAGCTGGAATCTAGATTGCTGGGAGAAATATCAATAAGCTCAGATATGCAGATGACACCACCCTGATGGCAGAAAGTGAAGAGGAACTAAAGAACCTTTTGATGTAGGTGAAAGAGGAGAGTGAAAAAGCTGGCTTAAAATTCAACATTCAAAAAACTAAGATCATGGCATCCAGTCGCATCACCTCAAGGCAAATAGATGGAGCAACAATGGAAACAGTGAAAAACTTTATTTTCTTGGGCTCCAAAATCACTGCAGATGGTGACTGCAGCCATGAAATTAAAAGATGCTTGCTCCTTGGAAGAAAAGCTATGACAAACCTAGACAATGTATTAAAAACCAGAGACATTACTTTACCAACAAAGGTCAGTATAGTCAAAGCTATGGTTTTTCCAGTAGTCATGTATGGATGTGGGAATTGGGCCATAAAAAAGGCTAAACACCGAAGAATTGATCTATTTGAACTGTGGTGTTGGAGAAGACTTTTGAGAGTCCCTTGGACTGCCAGGAGAGCAAACCTGTCAATCCTAAAGAAAATCAATCCTCAATATTCACTGGAAGGACTGATGCTGAAGCTGAAGCTCCAATAGCAAAAAGCCAACTCATTAGAAAAGACCCTGATGCTGGAAAAGATTGAAGGCAGGAGGAGAAGGGGATGACAGAGGACGAGATGGTTAAATGGCATCACTGACTCAACAGACATGAGTTTGAGCTAGCTCCAGGAGATGGTGAAAGACAGGGAAGCCTGGCGTGCTGCAGTCCATGGGGTCACAAAGAGTCAGACATGACTGAGCGACTGAACAACAACAACTATATATATATATACACACACATATATATGTTAAATATATATATTTATATACACATTAAAGACATACATAAACACATATGTAGATCTCACCAAGCCTAATAATTCCTTGTACCTGGTATATGCACAGTACTATGTAGGAGTAATGATGAAGGTGAAGACAAGTAACAAGGAAATAAGGATTAACTGAAAGATTACAAGGACTTTATACAGGCAGAGCCACCACGGAGTCAAACATTTGAGGAGTAAACATTGCATTCAACATAAAGACATAAAAAATCTAGAATGAAGGGTAGACAAAAAATAAATATTAGCAAAGGACTAGTATCTTGGCTCAGACGGCAAAGCGTCTGCCTACAATGCGGGAGGACCGGGGTTCAACCCCCGGGTTGGGAAGATCTCCTGGAGAAGGAAATGGCACCCCACTCCAGTACTCTTGCCTGGAAAATCCCATGGACGTTGGACGTTGGTAGGCTACAGTCCATGGGGTCGCAAAGAGTCGGAAACGACCGAGCAACTTCATTTTCAGTTCTACAGAAAGCTTCCTTATAAGCCTCTGCCTGTTTTCCTTTTGGTTCCTTGAGTTTCTTAGATGCTGTGGGTTAAGTAATTGTCTCACTGAAGTGATTTTTAATTTTTCAAATGGTTTGAATTATTTTCTTCCCACTCTTTTCCCCAAAGACTATATACATGTTGCACTAGTGATAGGTAAATTTACCATTTTATCTAGAGATCTCAGAACTTTGAGACAAGGTCAAGTAAAAAATCAGGGAGGTGAGCACATCACCTAGGAAACTCAGTGACTGACAAGCAGGTTTTATAGCTGCTCATCGCGCCGCATCTAGGTACAGCCTCTGGACGAGCCTCAGTTTTTTTTCCTGGTTGGGCAGGGGATGACTGGCACTCTGCTTATCTTGTGTGATAGCTGAATTGGTAAGCTAAGGTATCTCTGACATATAAGAGAAGCTGTGTAAATAAGTAGGGCAGGCTCAAAGGTGTAACGAAGAAGGATATTGTTCACCTGTCTGACTCATTTTTTATCAGAACATCAGCTCACAAAGCCACTACTTGGTGACCAGCAACTTTTTGCCTCGGTCTCTCTGGGCACAGCTCATGTGGAATTGAACCAAACTGAAACAATTACAGTGTCTCTTCTAGTCATTTGTAATTTAGATGCAGAGTTTAAGTTACATCAATATCAGGGTCTTAGAATAAAAATTCATTAGCAACTTACACTGTAAGCCCTCGTGTTGCCCTCCTCCTTTCCTAAACCTTCCTCTTCAGCTTTTTCTTAAATTATAGAAGAGAGATTTGCACCTTCCCCACCCCCGCCCCTTTATCCACGTTTTTAAAAAAATTACTATCAATGTTACTATAATTTATCACTATTACTAATTTTAATCGCTGCTATTATCTAAACTCAAATTGCAGTAAGAATCTGACTTAGAATTGATGATGTACAAGTCACTCCTGAAAAACAGGCTGTATTAACCAATGGTTAACTTTTAAAATATCAGTAATCATCCTAAATTAAGTCAATGAAAAATATGAAAAAATCTTTTTGAGTATTTTAATTGCTAATTTTATCTTGTTGGCATTTTTGCTGAAATAAAATAAAAGCTAAAACCAATGTTTACATAGAATACACTAACAAATAGCAAAGTTGACGTACTTGACATGAACTAAGAATGCTTTTTTTCAGAGTGAACAAAAAAATAGCCTAGATTTTTTAGCTTTTATGTGATTTTCATCCAATTACTATTAGTGCTGTCCACTGTCTACTCCTCTGCATTTTAGGAAAGACCAGTCTAAATTAACCCAGGAATATGAAAATCTAAACTCTGAAGGGGGGAGGGGAATAAAAAGAACTATAGACATTAGAAAATCCTAAAAAATCTGCAGAAACTAAAACATATTCCTGTGCTTTAATATCATCTAACAGAATTTTAAAGAGGAATAAAGACTCCTCTATCTCTGAGGAGTAAGAAAACGTATGTCCTTCTCACTGCTATGTCCCTAATACTAAGCACAAACCAAACCAAACCAAACTGGTGAGTGTATAAAGATAAATGAAAGGACAAATGAATGAAGTAGAGGGGTAAAATAATGCAATACAAAGACGACAAGATTCAGTGCAGTAAAGCCAAGGCGAATCTGTTCTCCCAGGTGTAAAACGGAGGTAATATTATCTGTCTCCTCTATACCTTCCCAAGCCTCATCTCTATCCACCAACACACTGAACTCAGAAAAATAGCAGAAAGCCAGATTCAAGTTACTCTAAGTTCTTACAGTCTTAAGCCCACCAAAGTCTAGCAATATACCTATTCATCCGTCTTTACAATTTTCAAAATGACTCTAAAACTGCCAAAGCTCTTTTCAGACTTAAAATTCTGAAGAGAAAACTTTAAGGAAAAATGAATTACCTGTAAACCCACCAAATCCCTTGTCTGTGTTTATTTCACTTCCTAACTCAGCTGACAAGGACAGGGTGGCATCACAGAGTGAAAAGAGGCGGGGAGCTGGGGCGGCTTCCACACAGAGTGGCCCATGCCTCTCTCTGAGACCAGTAAGCCTTCTTCATCTCCTCTCCTCTTGCTCACAATTCCTTGTAAGGAGACAAAGAATGCCAAGAATACTTTTCTCACCAGTGGCCTGTCACAATCTACCCATCCGGGGAGAGAACCCTAGAGAAGTGTGAGTCTCGTTGGGCTCTATGCGGGAGGGAGTAAAGTGGGGGAAGAAAGTGGAATGGGAGGCAGCAGGCTCTAGTTAACGTGTAAGTTGGGGACAAATTAAGTGTTTTGTTGTGTGACTAATCTCTTTTATTTTTTTTTAGGAAGAGAGACAGAGTGCTTTAGATTTGTAATTTGGACTGGATCACTGCTTTGCTTACCTTCCCTTTCTTATATGCAAAATGATGGTAGTAGTAATGATGATGATGACTGATAAGAATTATAACTTATATCTTCCAATATTTTTAAGATATTAAATGAGTGTATGAAATTACAACATTCAAAGCTATGTGCAGCCATTAGTTATTCTTTTCCAGCTGTGTTGGAGAACACTAAACCTAGATGCTTAGCTAGGGTTGGGAGATGCTGGGCCCGGGAGGGATGCTAAACTGATAAATAATAACAGCCTCACACTTGACCGCACACTTAATTTGTACCAAAGCCTTCATTTTGATGAAGCAGGGTTCCGGTGAGGTTGACTGGTAAAATGCTAATCTGGGATGCAAAACCCAAGTCTGCCTGGCACACAAGCCAGACTTTTCACTCTGTGCTCTCCTGACCTTGACCACCCGATCTCACAGCTGACATGATGTGGAGAGACACGCTGGGTCTAGGATTGATGGATCAAAACAACACTGCCAGAAATTTATTCTAATGTGTATACACACACACACACACACACGATATGGTAAGTAAAATGATGAAAGGAGAGATCACCAGTGACCTAAAAGAGAGCAGTCATATAGAGAAAAAAAACTACCCCCTGCAAGGGGTTTCTGGAGGAAAAAAGAGAGAGACTCCAGCCCTGTATTACAGTGCAACTCAGAGAAAACACCAACAAAAGTAGCTAATAAAGCTGTTCCTTAACCACATTTTATCAAAAATCTTGTCCTGCAGCTGCTGCTGACAATAACTCCTCCACTAATCCCTTCCTGCCTGTGCGGTGTAGCTGGTGAGTAGCCTCATCTGAGCCTTCTCTGATAAATCCCTTAATCCTCACCACTTGTTTATGAGTCCCCAGCATCAATGATGACTGATGGCTTAGGAGTCGAAGTAAACTCTGCTCCTTCTCCCTTTAAATGGAACCAGTATTCTGATTATAATAATCTATAGTTGCATCATTTAATGGGTTCATATAGACGGGGGTGTAAATTTAGAATGGGGTATTGATTTCCATTTCTGGGAAGATAAGCCTTCTGACATTTCTCACCTGCATCTCTGGTCTTTGGGCAGTTCTGCAAACTCAGGAAAATGAATGGAGTGTTTCTTTTAAAGTCATCTTTAACAGTTTAAGCATGACTTTGAAATTCCAGAGACTGAGTTCATTCGTTGCTACATTAAGGTACCAGGTGGAAAACAAGTCTCTGAGATTCAATCACCTTCTGCAGTAATGCTTACTTCTGAGTTCCTAGCCTAAAAGCTTTCAAATGCTGAGGATATCATAACCTCTGGAGACCCCCACCTGTATCTAACAGCTGGAACCCGCTCCCTCAAAGCCTAAATGGTCCATATGGCTTCAGTATTTTCTTCAGCTCACTCCATGGTGAAGATGGAGTGGTGAAATGCAACATCTTGTCTCCCAACAGCCACGCAGCTGCTGCATGTGTTCATGACCCATCACTCACTTTCTCATGATCCCGTCTTTGTGCATGAGTGAGCCCCCTAGGAACACCATCAGAGTGCAAAATAGTCTGTACCTCAGTGCATTTGGGAGCACCTATAGGACCAGAAGATGCAAGAAACTCCAAAAGAATTTTAAGAAGAGCTGCAAAAATGCTTTAACAGTATTGAAAGCTGGCTTATGAAGGAAGATGAGAAGAACTCGCACTTAAACCAACTATGGAAATGTGTTTTTAAAGAGAGCACATGCACACACCTGAAGTTCAGATATGCGCCTATGTAGGAAGATTGGAAACCATGCTAAGTGCAACTGAAAAGTGTGCGCTCAGAAAAGAGAAAGCCTCACTACCGGTTAGATGCACCCTCTGTTAGATTATAAGATGCCAAGGGCACATCAAGAGTGAATGCTGCCCAAGATTGAGGTGAGCTACTTCTGCAATGAAAAACGAAGATGTGAAACAAGAATTCTTCTGGAGATGGCTATTTACATCTCTGGAAACTGTAGTGTTGCGCTTCACTTATCTAGATAGCAGATAGTAGGAGTAATATGACCTATATTACAGGATAAGAGTTCACGGATGTGGCCCAGGGCCTGGCACACCCTAAGTGCTACCTGCATGGCAGCTATTGGTGTTGACTTTCAATGTCATCATGCTCCCTGCTTGGGCATGATTAGGATGCGGTCCAATACACCTGCCAGTCAAATGGCTCTTAAGAGCCTTTATTCTTCCTATAGAGTCCCCACTCAGGAACCAAATGTTCCATCAGCAAAGAAATTACTTAACAACTTAGTGACCTGATATGAGATATCTATCAAATTTTTACTTTTATGTATTATTTTATATCCAAGTGCATCTTTGTGTGGCTTTCAAATTGAAAACCAAGTGCAGGGCTCAAGATGCAGAAGGTCTGTATTTTACTTCTAAGCACCTATACCAGATAAGTCTTGAAAGCACTGAAAGTTTTTTTTGTTGTTGCTGATTGTTTTTTCAAGGGGGAGGAGATCGCCAGGTACATGGACTGAAAGCAAACCATGGGGAGAAAAACAAAAACGAAAAACAAACAAACACCCTAATTGATCACAACTTTGCTTTTTTCAAGTTCAACAATAAAAGAAACTGTGACATTAATAGTGCCAGATAATGGTAGGCACGATTTTTTTTTTTTTGCTTTTCACGTTATTTCTCATTTAATCCTCATTAAAGCCCCATGCACCTTAGGCTTTAGTGGAATTCTCCAAGACTTCACAGTTAAATGCTTGAACTATAAGCAGCCTGACCACAGAGAACCTGTGTGTTTTAACCATTATGCAGTGTGGGTTCCCCAAATGTCTGGGTGATTTCCACATATGTAACTAACACACCCACACTTTATATAACTTACAGCACTGCATCCCTGTTCTGAACTAACTCTATCACTTGTTTCAGTTTCTAAAATAGCTTCCTGCCCAGAATCTCTTCATTTTATCCTTTGCTCCAGCCTATTCTCAACTAGGGGAAGTCTGTTAAAAAGTGAGCCTTTCATGTCATTTCTTGACTAAAAACTTCCATTGGATCCCATTCTCCCTCAGAATCAAAGCCACATTCCCTCTGATGGTCTGCAAGGGTTTCCACGATCTGATCTGCCGTCACTATCTCTTCCTTCATGACCTTTGTACTTCATTCCTTTCTATTTTCTCCCTGCCTTAAGCTGCTTCAGCTGCTGTTTTCTTGCTCTTTCTTAAACACAACAAGGTTATTCCTGCCTCAGAAACTTTCTACTTGCTATTCCTCTGCCTGAACCACCATCCATCCACCCTATGGCTTGCTCCCTCACCTCTTCAAGATTTTTCAGCTTTCATCACTTTATTTAAAACTTCAAAAAGCCTTGCTTCTTCCAGACTTTTTGCCATTCTTCCTTACTGTATTGTCTCCATTACATTGATGACTATATAAAGTCCTTCATGTTTTGCTTATCTATCCATTTTCTATTTCTTTTTAGACTATCAACTCTATGAGGGGAACTTTTTTGTTTCTTTTATTCTCTGATAGATCCCCAGCCCTCTAACAGTGATGCATGGTAAATATTTGCTACAGAAAGCTTAATACATAATCTTAACATGCCAAGGGACATCTCTCAATCAGGGAGAAAATCTTAACTCACTGGGAAATATCTATTAAGTATTTTTCCAAATTGGCATTAAAGCAGCTCCAATCTACTACTAAAGTTGGCTAATATTTATAAATATTACCCAAATTATATTCTTTCTCGGCATTTTTTTCCCCCATACAGTCCTTTTTCACTAAAAATAGACCAGGAGAGTGAGACAATATAAGCTCAAAAGAGGAAACAGGAGATACAACCTAGAGAAGTAAATTTCTCATTCAGTTGCAACTTCCAAGAGTAGTTATCTTTTCAAAGACACAGCTCACACAAGAGATTTAGCACCCAAGACATTTTGATCAGCAACAATTAGACAAGAAAGAGAGAAGTGCCTTTTGTTTTGATTTTTTTAAGCTTCCATATATCAGTGGTTGGTAGACTCAGACAGCAGGATAAGCATTGAGTAGGGAAGAAGACAGGAGCAGTTTGCCAGACCAAATAAAAAGAGAGAGAAGAGAGAGAGGCATTTGACCTGCAGGGAGCAGCCCTAAGAATTCAAGGGACAACAGAGATGTAAGCATTGTCCCCAACACAGCCAGTCCTGCACCGTTTACAGAGAAGATCTTCAGCTGAGGGAACAACAGAAGTCTCACAGATAGATTTGGTGATCTGTGGGAAGGGCACACTCATCGGATTTCTTTCTAGAATATGGGCAGAGGCAGTCTTTCAGAGTCCTCACATCAACATAGGGCAGCTTCAAGGTATAAAGATGTGGAAATTCTGCTTGGCCCAATGTAAGGCCCCAGTGTAAGACACAGATCTTTCCTAAAGGCAGCAGCTGGTCATTAAGCAAGAGGTGGTAACTATGGATAAGAAGTTAGGGTAGATGGTCCAGGCTAGGGATTAAACGGCAGCCAAACTGATCTTGGGGGGAAAAATGCAAGTAAACATTAAGATGGGAGCTTAGTCTACCAGGAAACTGATCTCAATGCATAACACAGAAGGAAAGAGTAGGTAACCGATCTCATCCACAACTGCACCAGAGTCAGAGTCACATGGAAGAGCTAGGAGTGACATTCTTGGTGGAAGTCTGCAAGAACCAAAGTAAGAACCAAAGTCTGCAAGAACCTCAGGCCTCCTCTCCACTTCATCACGCTACATGTAACACTGAACTAATGGTCCCACTAAGACACAGTAAAGGGAAAGAGAGGGACAAGGAAAAAACTCTGAAAGAGGAAGTATCTTCTCTAGAGAGTTGGATTTAACCTAAAACCAAGAGACTTAGACTGGAAGTGGGTAAGATAAATTCAAATGGCATAAGAGTATTCCTTCCTTAAGCAGAAATGGGTATTGGTGAGCAAGCAATATTCAGTTATGAAGGAATAAAGTTATATTTCTACCTACCTGAGTCAGAGTGTATAAATTTTAAATCCACTCTATATGGAAGACCAATGATTTATCAGTGCTGCATTTTTCAGTAAAATAAAATTTTAGAAAGTTACCAAATGGCTAAGTATAGGGCAGAAATCATGAGGAATTAAAAAAAAAAGTTACCTCTTCTCCAAGGAGCATGGTAAAAATGATTCAGATAAAAATATTATAAAGCCAAATATGAAAAATAGTACATGCCCTGCTTACAATAAACCATATAACCCCAACACAGTTATTTTCAAATGGTGTGTGGGATTCAATTTGCATAAAAATCCAAGAATAAAGATACATTTCACAACTTGCCCAGGAATTTTCCTTTTGTATTTATGAAACCCTCACTGCCTATTCCCTATTCTCATCCAACTAGAAACAATGACAAGTCTCCATTATAAAATATACTAAAATGGCACAATCACTCCTATTTGCTAATAGACAAATTATATCTTATCCAGTGTGTGCAATAACTCTAAAGGCAGATAATATATGTATGGCTAAGTTATTGCTGTACTGCAGAAGAAACAGATGAAATCATTTTTCATCCACGTTTAATGAGGAATATGATCTTAAAGCCTCTGTGTTTTGCTTCAATAGGTATTAAAAGGTTGAAGGAGCCTGCTATGAGGTAAGCTAGATGACTAGGGTCAAATCCTGATTACCACAAACTATTGGTATGAATTTCAATTTTTTAATGCCTCCATTTTCTCACCTGTAAGTAGTTAAACAGCTACCTGTTGGGAACACAGATTATGTACATAAAGACAGAGGTTTTAGAACACAGCTTGCCATATCATGTTCACTCAGTTAAAGGTTTGCTAAAATTATCAGTATTTTTAAAGACCAAATTCCTAACATAACCAAAGAGAAACTCACTTCACTTCCACCCCCAATTCCTGGTTAAATCTCCCATCTCACTTCCCCCATTCAATTTTCTATGCTATCTCAATACTGATTTTCCTCAACCCTTCATTCTGTATTTAAAGAGAAAAACCTCCCTCAGTATTGAGATCTTCACTCCAACACCGAGAAACTCACACTCGTTCTCAGCATACCTACTTGTGATGAACGTAAAGTCTGGGATATAGAACTGGACATAAAGATGGTCATGTCAGCACACAGTCTTCAGTCAAGGAACTGAACGAGACCCTCGGTGCTCATGTGATGGAATCTAGGAACTTAGTCCAATCGGCACTTTATTTTAAACATGGGAAAGAGAGATGGAGAACTTAAGAAACAAACACTCTGGAATCAGAAATCTGTGGTTTGAGTTCTCTGTTGCATGGCATTAAGTAAATCATCTACTTATTCTGGATTGCATTTTCCCTTTTCATAAAATAAAGACCAAAAACTGGTTGGATAATATCCATTTGCTAGTCCAGATCCTTTCCTACCCTCCTTCCTCATATGTGGGCCACACGATGCTGACATGAGGGGCTGTATCAACAGGGCCCCCTTTGCCCTGTGGCTGCGGGCTGGATCAATGGGAGGGACTGGCTAGAGTTCCAAGACTGGAGAGAGAGACCACATTTGCTCTGCATCACCCTTTAGCATCTGTCCCTCTGCTGATTAGCAGTGGCCACACTCTTCTGTCTGTGCCTGCATCTCTCCCGTTTCCTGTTTCCCACTCTGCTCTGGCTCCCTCTCCACTCTGTTCACCTTGCTCTCTCTTTGCCTCTTCAGGGTCAGAGTTAATGACTAGACACTGTTGCTAGTGCCTCTGTGCTTCCTCATTGCTTACTGGTTTCCTTTAACTCTAATAACAGCCCCTAAATAGTCCCTTCACTAAACTCTCCTTTATTTCCGCTTCTCTTTGCTGCCGGGACCAACTCATACAAAAGTCTACATCATCGAGACTTTGTAAGAATGCTATCAGATAAAATAAGTGAAAATTTCCCATTCTTGCCCTGTTACACAGCAGGATGATCGATGAATATCTGTTACATCCTCCACGTGAAAGAGCATTTTCTGCAAAGCACTATTGTGATGGGATTCTTTCCTGTGCAGGTCATGTCTTACTTTCATGCAAACAATCACTAGATAAGCTACAAAATAGCCACTTTTTATAATGCGTCTTTTTTTTTTTTCCTGGCATACTATCTAGGTTGTTCTTCATATTATGTTAGACAACCACTGGCAGACAACGACGATATTTCTCATTGGACCTTTCTTTGCCAACTTCCGTATATTTAGTGGTTTCATCTTGTCTCCCAAGTCAATCCATCCCAGCCTCTTAATCCTATGGCTCTTCTCTAAACACCCAGAGGATCACACAGCAGAAAATGAGGGGCCCAGAATTAATCACTGTTTTCCAGGAGTTGCTAGCCATACTAAAGAGCAAGTAGTTTTCCTAATGCAGTCTGGTGAGCTGATCCCATGGCTCAGAGCAATACCTGGATGTTTTGGTTGTCTCCCCCATGAGGTATTTAGGCTATCTTCATCAATTGTAAAAATAAAGGACCTGGCATATGTGTGTGTATCATATGGCAGGGAGGTATGTCAACATAGGAAATTTATTGTTTTCTGCTTGGGTTCACTTAATACCTTGTTTTTGGAGATGACACAATTTTATAAGCAATGGAGGAATTTAACTAATGCCTTGTGGCATAACTTCCAACACTTTTGGTATAACTTCTTCCTGGAACTGAACTAAGTTCCTTGGAGATTTCTATCTGAAGGACATTCTGACAACAGTTAGATCTACTTTTAATGGTTGTTACAAGGGTAGGCTTTCTTCCATGTGATCTTCATCCATTATCCTTGGGAAACATATATTAATATCTCTGTTTTAAAACTAAGAAAACTGAACCTTAGAAGTATTAAATGTTAGATCACAGATCACTAAGTAAATGGCAGAGACTCAGAACTGGTCTATAACCCACATTTGCTGACCCCAAATTTCATTCTTTTTCAGTTCAGTCACTCAGTCGTGTCCGCCTCTTTGCAACCCCATGAACCATGGCACGCCAGGCCTCCCTGTCCATCACCAACTCCCAGAGTCTACCCAAACCCATGTCCATTCAGTTGGTGATGCCATCCAACCATCTCATCTTCTGCTGTCCCATTCTCCTCCTGCCCTCAATCTTTCCCAGCATCAGGGTCTTTTGCAATGAGTCCGTCCTTTGCATCAGGTGGCCAAAGTATTGGAGTTTCAGCTTCAGCATCAGTCCTTCCAATGAACACCCAGGACTTATCTCCTTTAGGATGGACTGGTTGGATCTCCTTGCAGTCCAAGGGACTCTCAAGAGTCTTCTCCAACACCACAGTTCAAAAGCATCAATTCTTTGGTGCTCAGCTTTCTTTATAGTCCAACTCTCACATCCATACATGGCCACTGGAAAAACCGTAGCCTTGACTAGATGGACCTTTGTTGGCAAAGTAATGTCTCTGCTTTTTAATATGCTATCTAGGTTGGTCATAACTTTCCTTCCAAGGAGTAAGCGTCTTTTAATTTCATGGCTGCAATCACCATCTGCAGTGATTCTGGAGCCCCCAAAAATAAAGTCAGCCACTGTTTCCTCTGTTTCCCCATCTATTTGCCATGAAGCGATGGGACCAGATGCCATGATCTTAGTTTTCTGAATGTTGAGCTTTAAGCCAACATTTTCACTCTCCTCTTTCACTTTCATCAAGAGGCTCTTGAGTTCTTCTTCACTTTCTGCCATAATGGTGGTGTCATCTGTATATCTGAGGTTATTGATATTTCTCCCAGCAATCTGGATTCTAGCTTGTGCTTCTTCCAGCCCAGCATTTCTCATGATGTACTCTGCATATAAGTTAAATAAACAGGGTGACAATATACAGCCTTGACGTACTCCTTTTCCTATTTGGAACCAGTCTGTTGTTCCATGTCCAGTTCTAATTGTTGCTTCCTGACCTGCATACAGGTTTCTCAAGAGGCAGGTCAGGTGGTCTGGTATGCCCTTCTCTTTCAGAATTTTCCACAGTTTATTGTGATCCACACATTTAAAGGCTTTGGCATAGTCAGTAAAGCAGAAATAGATGTTTTCCTGGTACTCTCTTGCTTTTTCGATGATGCAGCAGATGTTGGCAATTTGATCTCTGGTTCCTCTGCCTTTTCTAAAACCAGCTTGAACATCTGGAAGTTCTTTTTCATTCAGTAACTATTCATGAAAGACCGACCATCTGTGAGCTCATAGACCTGCTATGAGCTTCTGTACTTTTTTTTTTAAGATAAAATGTCCATTTCATTGAGGAAGTTTTAGTTGCCTTGAAAACAATCTATAGTAGAGCCATATATAGGGTTAGAGGTATTGACAAAGTTCTATGGGGCTCTAGAAGACACAGAAAAGGAAGGCTTCCCAGAAGAGTAATAGCTGGGTTCAGTCTTGATTAGCAAATGCAAGTTCTTCAGAGGCAACTGATACATGATATGTTCTTCCTCTATTAACTGCATGCTACATAATATGTCTCTTTGTATTTTAATTCAGACTCAGATCCTATCTACTCGTGATTGAGAAAGTTTTTGAGGAAGAAATAATCAAAAATCACACAAATGTGATCCTTTCCATAAGCATGTTCATACACAGAGCCCCTATTTCATAGGAAGAAAATATATTTCCTAAAGTCAATGGTCTAAGGACCATGCAAATATGGCAGCCATTTGCCATATATGTCTATTTAAATATAAATTAAATTAAATTACAAATTCAGTTTCTCAGTAACACTAGTTACATTTAAACTAACAGTCACATGTGGCTGTTGGTTACCATATTGAAGACAGCAGATATAAATATTTTCATCATTATGGAATGTTCTATTGAACAGTGTTCCAATATATTTAATATGAAAAGTGAAAGTGTTAGTCATTCAGTCGTGTTCAACTCTCTGCAACCCCATGGACCGTTACCCACCAGGCTCCTTGGTCCATGGAATTCTTCAGGCAAGAATATTGAGTGGATGGATAGCCATTCTCTTCTCCAGGAGATCTTCCAGACCCAGGGATGGGACCCAAATCTTCTACATTGCAGGCAGATTCTTTACCACCTGAGGCACCAGGGCATATACATTTTCCTTAAAATTGTTGAACCAAAGAACTACGGGTTCATATAATGAAATGATAAAGTAGAAATTCATAATGATATTACAGCTGAAAGTAACCCAGATTAATTCATTCATTTGTTCTATATGGATCAAACAGATATGTATTAAGTGTATACTATATGCCAGGCATTGTATTTGTAGTAGGAGGTATAATGAGTAAAGCAGACATGACTCCTGGCCTCATTCATCTTAAATCCTAAAGTAAATACAATAAAATATGTAATTACATGCCTGCGTGCTAAGTCACTTCAGTTGTGTCTGACTCTTTGTGACCCTATGGACTGCAGTCCACAAGGCTCCTCTCTCCATGGGATTCTCCAGGCATGGAGTGGGTTGCCATGCCCTCCTCCAGGGGATTTTCTTGACCCATGGATCAAACCCGCAACTCTTACATCTCCTACCTTGGCAGGTGGGTTCTGTAATTGTAATATAATGTGATTATTTACCCCTACTGCTAATTTTGTTGCAATCATAACCACAAATGAAAACTATCTTACATTTGCACATGCAAAGAGAAACAGACATTTTTGTCTCCTAAGAGGCTTTACCCTTTCTGAGTCACATAACCACTTCTGCTAAATAAAGAAAAAATTCTTCAAGAAACTTCTATAAGCTTTTGAGGTGTGAGTTTAATAAGCATTTCAGTGGTTTTGCTTCATATAGATTCAAATGAAAGTTTCTCAAGCTTGGGTGCATTTTGTAAACTGTAATAATAAGTGAGTCAATAGTCTCTTAGGCAGGCTTTATGACAGAGTCAAAGCTATTGCTGTGTGCAGGAACACAATAAAACAGCATTTAGTGAGAATCTCAAAAAAAGCCTGAAAATCAGCCTGATTGGGTTGGTTTCAGTTTTCCTTGTTGGTAGGGTAACAGTTCTTCTCTTTAGTTATTCAAGCTGAACATTACCCACAGGAGTCAGCACTAGCTCTAACCCACAACCTTGGTAGTTAGTGGGCTGGATCTTGATTATAATCTCCTGACATTGTTTTTAAAATCTCTCTCCTACAGAGGAGTCAGGAGAAAGAATAAAATATCCATTTAAGAGTAAATGTTTACCTGCCAAGATTCTTAGTGTTACTTCAAAAGTCTCCCTTCCTAAGAAAAAAATACTAATTCTTCCTGCTGAAGAACAATGGACATATGTTCCTTTTTTTTTGACATATGTTCTTGAATGAAAACAATAGCCTCAAATTTGAGAATGCTATATAACGTATTTCCAGAAACAAGATTTCTAGGGACTAAGTATGTGTGTGTGTGTGTGTGTGTGTGTGTTTGGGAAAAGTTGACTCAATAATCTTTAAAATAAAAACTTGAACATCTTTAAGCATGACATTCTCTAGTTACCTACAAGTTTCATCATGTCCTATCAATTCTCATCTGACCCAATTTGTACATATATGTAATCTACCTGTTGGACATGACTGAGCAACTGAACTGAACTGAACTGAATCTACCTGGTCCCTTTAGTCTTTTGAGTATGCAGTTCTTGACTTACAGTGACTTTACCTGCTATCTTTTTTCCCTTGCTATGGAATATTCAATGTACATTTTCAGCACAGATTAGACAAAACAGAAAGGGAACTTTCCTTTCTAGATCATAGGAGACTATATTTATCTTGTTCACCATTTTCTCCTAATAACTAGAACTGACACAATGCATCATATAATCTGTATCTGTTGCATCAATAAGTAAAGCATGGACAAGCAAATGGATGATTAATAATAATCATTGCATTTTAGGCACTTCTCCTCAGTTTATTTTACTGTTCAAACACTGCAGATATGACGAGAGGATTTTAAGTACAGAGAGGAAAATGTGTGGCTTTTCTCATGTACACTAAGCTGCATGTCTCACCTTCCCAGCTAGATTTGAGGAGACCTCTGAATTCAGGGAAATTAATCAAAAACATAAGGTGTGAGGGATCTAGGCCAGGGCAGTAAGAACAAGCAAGTCCTACCAAGTGAAGACTGGTTTCTAGCAGCAGTGTAGTATTGACTCCCAAACCTACATGGCTCATACTTTTAATGGTTATCATCTCCATTGAGATACACACAAAAAGAGAACCTAACTGGGATTTGTTAAAGGTGTTTAATTTTGCTTCCTATATCTGAGTGGTTATTGCTTAAGGTTTTATTTTAGCACTAAAAAGAAAAAAGAGAGAAAGAAAAATCATCACAAAACCAGAGTCAGACCATCTACCTATTACATGCAAAAGAGTAAATAAATAAATAAGGAAAAAGCTATCAATTATAGTTATTTGGACTTCCCAGGTGGCGCCTGCCAATGCAGGAGACACAAGAGACGTGGGTTCGATCCCTGGCTTGGGACTATCCCCTGGAGGAGGGCATGGTGACCCACTCCAGCTTTATTCCCTGGAGAATCCCATGAACAGAGGAGCCTGGCAGGCTACAGTCCCTAGGGTCTCAAAGAGTCAGATATGACTGAAGAGACCTAGCAGAGACACATAGTTCTTCAGACTAACTCAGTCTTTTCTAATCTGACGACTGAATAGGCCAAAAATGTACACACACAATTAGAGGGGCAAGATTCTAAAAAAAAAAAACATGCATACACACCTACATATACATGTGTAATCTTTACTTTTTGTGACCAGAAAGATGTCCTGTGATCACTGTCCACAATATTTTACTGGCTTTAAGCCTATGGGCATTTGAGGAGTCACAAAAATTGGAATAATACCGCCATCAAATGCTTGTGATCAATCTTCCTTCCCCCTTCAGTGAAATAGGGCCAAATTGTGCAAAAACATTGTCTGCCTATTTTATTCTTTCTATGCCCATACCACTCTTTTTTCCATACTCCCTCTTGGGAAGCTGTCCAAAGTCACAGTGAGCTCAGGAGAATATGGGCACAAAGTATTGTGTAATTGTTATAATTCTTTAATCACTACACCTAGATATCATTTCATAAATTAAACTTGGGCATTTTGATTTAACCTGATCACAAAGAGAAAGAAGCCTGGATCTGCTCTGTAATTAATCATCTGTGCATTACATTTCTCACTAAACAATCTAAGAAACAGAAGCCATCCTAATCCAACCCTTGATGTGCAAATAATTGGCCTAGCTTGGCTTTTGTCACACTGAAGGGAAGTGGTGCTGACAAAGGTTTATTAATATATGCTCTCTAGACAGATACAGAACACGAGACACTGTGCCCAACCTGCAGCCCTGGGAAATTCACAAAGATGCCTCACTTTTTCCTGCTCATTCCTTTTCACCGTGGCTTCCTATGCATAAGCAATCTTTGTCCAAAAATACTAAATTTGATCTTCCTACTTTTAAATATCATAGAGTGCCTAAGGCTTGAAAACTGCATGTTTCCTTGCTTGTGGTTCAATATGCTCAGTGGGAGAAATTTGTCATCCAAGTTGTTGCTGTTGGAGAAATATAGAGATCTCCTTTCCCCTCAGTCCCCAAAGCATCTGTTGCCTGGACTTCTGTTTGTATTAATGAAATATGCCATCTGCATTGTGTAGGCTTTTACATTCCAGCAGGAAGCAGAGGAGGGAATCCCAGAGAGGCATCCATTAGCCCCATAATGCCCCTTTGTGCTCCTTCCTGCCTGACTCAGAGACCACCTGCGGCCCCGGCCAGGGGCACAGCAAACTCAAGTTCTAAACAGGCCATCGTTTCATTGTGCGTTGAGTTATCATCCATTGCTCTATTTGGAAAAAGTGTTGCAGATGTGGTTTTTTCCTCTGCTTCAATGGATGTGAGGGTTAGTCAGAATACTTTTAGACACAAATGGCAGAAACCCAACTCTATCTAACTTAAATAACAAAGAAGTACACTGTCCCTGGATCTGAGAAGTTCAAGGAGTGAATTCTCAGGTACGACTACCTGCAGGTGTTGGATGTTGTCAGAAATCAGCCTCTCCACACCTCTCAGCTCAGCTCTCCTGGCTGTTGGATAATACTTAAGCAAATTCTCACCAGGTTGCCATCTTCTTATATTTAATTTGTATCTTCCCTGCTTAGCCGCCCTAATTTGAAAAAAGTCCCTATTACCCATAAGTTCCAACAACAGTCTAGAAAGTGAGTCTCCATGACTTGGACAGACTGGCTTTAGGCACCTTCCTTCTCCTGAGCCAGTGTTTCTGCCAAGGGGATGCTATATGTTCAGTGACAGACCCAAGTCATGTATCTCTCAGGATCTGGACTGTGAGATCTCCTCTGCTATAACCACATGGACTGGGAGTGTGGGAAGGTAAAGATCATCACCATGATGTTCCCAGAAGAAAAGCATGTTTCATAGGCCAAACCAAAGATGTCCACTCCAAAAAAGGGAAACTCGGAAGACTTCCCAGGATTTGACATTTTGGAAAAGTCCTTAACCTTATCTGATACTAGTATGAAAAAGTTCTTTCCTTTGCTCAGCCCTCCCTTCACCAACTTCTCTGAGTGGTGGAGGAAAGAAAGTTCCATTCAGATACACAGGTATGGCTCACATTTTTAAGAGTCACCTCTGGGTCTAGATTGCAGGAAAGAGCAGGTCAGGAGGCAGTGGCCAGATCTAAGAAATAGGGGGCTGGCAAGTGTAAAACAACCTCAGTTGTGAGGGAGACAGAATCAAGAAGAGAAGAGCATTCAGGAATAGCCTGAATGCCCACGCTGTATCCAGAAGAAGTGATAAGGAAAGGAAATGCTGGACAGAAAGCCCCATTTTATTTCTCGATTATCAACATATATTTTTGAAGGTATAATAATAATACTAACAGTTAACTTTGTATTGAGTGAAATATTCTCCCTTATTACTGTGTACAATCGGACGATATAAATGAGACTCACTCTTAGGATAATTTTATGCTGGACCATCATTCTTCATTTGACAAGAACAAGATGCCCCTTCAATAATAATCATACAATAGGTCAATTAATCCAGTTACACACCTAGTCTTGGTATTCTTCAAACCCAGCCCAGCATATCACAAGCTCAATATACGTTGTTGAAAAGATGCTACGGACAGATAATATTAAATGTCTTTTATTGAGCTCAAATCAGACCTGAGAGGGGTTTTGGGTCTTTTTACCTTAAGCTTCTATACTATTAAAATCTCTGTCACAGCATTTTCACTGCAAATATTTTTGCCACATAACTAGTTGGCCATAAGGCAATTTTGCCATAAAAGATACAATAATAAAAAATAAAAGAGGGTCATTCAATGATACTCATTTTTCATAACAAAATTAAAAAGACTATTGCAGCCACCAAATATCTGAATAAATTTAAAATGGTCTAGATTCTTGGAGGCTGCTGCTGCTCCTTAGTCACTTCAGTTGTGTCTGACTCTGTGCAAACCTATAGACTGTAGCCCACCAGGCTCCTCGGTCCATGGAATTCTCCAGGCAAGAGTACTGGAGAGGGTTGCCACGTCCTCCTCCAGGAGATCTTCCCCACCCAGGGATGGAACCTGGTTCTCCTGCATTGCAGCAGATCCTTTACCACTGAGATACCAGGGAAGCTCCACAGATTCATGGCAATACTGGTCAAATGACTGATTTTATTTTGTGGGTCCTATCTAAGCACTTATCTTCAAAGTCTTTCATTTATAGTATTTTATAATTTTCTTTTTGCTTGTTGATCCATTTCCTTGCTAGGGATCACACTTTTTTTTTTTTTTTTTCTAAAATGTCTTCCTTCATTAAGAGGGGTTTTAGTTTCAAAACACTAAAATGTATATTTGTAAATGAGTTTTGTGTCAAATTGTGAAAGCCTTCTGCACTGTTGTTTCTTCTTGGCATACTGTTACATGTCTATTGATAAACGTTCTAAAGTTCTAAGGGAAATGTGGGTTCAACTCGGAGCCTTTGAGTCCCTCAGCCTCTTTCAGATTTTATAATATAAAAACGGGAATACTGCATCAATGGAATGAAACCAAACAGTCAACCAGTTGAAATCAAACTGTCCAACCAAATGGCCAATCAGTTGTTTTATTTTTTTTTTAATGGCAAAACTGCTTTAGAGCCAATTATTTATGCAGTAAAAAATGTGTCAAAATGTTTGTGGCAAAGATGTTTGCAGCAAAGAAGCTTTAGGAGACGATACCAGACATACTTGAGAACTACCAATTTATTCTGCATTTATTTAGCTCCCAAAGAAGTACCACTCTTCCATAAGACATCCATCTAAATATTGAATGGAATGATAAGAAAAAGTTATTGTGTCTCTTGAGGAGATGGCTTCTGCAAAGTTCTGAAGAAAAAAGTCTAGTCAGCTTTAGTACCAGGAATAAAGATTCTTCTCCTTAAGCAGATTTTTTAAATCAAAATATTATTAATCTTATAAAGCATGAGCATTATTTTATTATTTAGCTACCAGAAAGTTGACAGTATATTTAGGGAATAATCCAAGAACTGAATAGGGTCATATCACATGCACATGCCCACAACAGATTTATCCTTTCACTTTATTACTTTCCTCTACTGATTTACCTAACATCCAAGGTCCTTCGATTTAAAAAGTATCCCTCTTTTATTCCATAAGGTTGTGAGAAACTTTATACAAACTTATATAAAAGGATAAACAGATCAATGGATGGTATCACAGACTAAATGATATCTAGGTACATTATACCTATTCTGGTTTTATGCTCTTGTCTACTTCTAATTCTTTTAGCTTTTGAGGATAGGTGCAATATCAACCACGTTCTCTCCTGTGGAAATAATCATATCCTGAGTACTCTATCATCTTCATTGTTCCATCTATTTCTGGACATCAATGGGACATGTGACTAGACCTGGGCAATGAGCAATTACAAGAAGTGACATGTATAACGTCCACATCAGAACATTTAATTATAATGTGAGATCCTCCATAGGCTCTCCCCTCCAGGGTCAACAGTTAGAAAAGTTACAGAGAGTTAAAGAGTCCACTTTAATGCCTGGGTCCTGGAGTGATAATTATGCAGAGCAGAGCCTCCATAAGTAACTCACACTGGACACATAATATAAGATACAAACCTTTCCTGCTTCAAGTATCTGATAATTTGGGGTTGTTTGTTATTGCAGCATCAACTAATCTATTCTGACTGCTATATACCCTAATTAAATTTAGCATAGAGCCAGCACAATTAAGGTAGTAAACAAATCCCTAAAGTAAAAAATCCACTAGTAAAAGAAGCAAGAGAAGGCAAAATATCAAAATATCATTGTGTATAATTTCCAACATTGAAGTATACTTTCCAAATTGTGCAAAAAAATTAGTAAGGGTTCAGAGATGAATGATAAAAGTTATTAGGATGGACTCAGACACAGTAAAGACATATTAGAGGTGCTATAATTGCTTATCTACAGAATTTTGCTGCTTTATACATTCCATACACTTTGCTGAGGTATACATGTGATTTTAAAGAAGGGATATGGTTTAAGTAAAATTTGCATTTCAAGGGCCCTTGCTGCTGCTGCTGCTGAGTCGCTTCAGTCGTGTCCGACTCTGTGCGACCCCATAGATGGCAGCCCACCAGGCTCCCCCGTCCCTGGGATTCTCCAGGCAAGAACACTGGAGTGGGTTGCCATTTCCTTCTCTCAAGGGCCCCTAGAATACTCCAATTAAGGAATTATAAAGCATGGCCTTTGGAATCAGAAATACCTTACTATGTCTGAGGCCTTGAAAAAATCTATATTGCCTTGATTGGCCTTGACTTTTGTTTTATTAGTAACATGAAGAGTATCTTGATTGTCTTATGTTATTGTTGAGACAGTCAAATTAAATAAACCCCTAATCCTTGGCCAAAGAAAAAAGCTCAGTAATTCTTAGATCTGTAACAAATTAAGTCAAAATAATATTCAGGCAAAACAATATATGTATTGATCATCTGACAATGCAGTGGTAGAAAATGAAGGAGACTGGAGAGTCTTTATGCATGGAACTGTCCATTTAGAGCCAAACTGATCACAGCCCTCCAAAACCTGCCATGCACTTAGTAAGCCGTCCACTACCTCTTCCAGCTCATTCTGTTATCTACCTCTTCAGAGCATAAAACATGCCATCAAGGATAAATACCAGGCTTTTAATCATGGTCTGCTTTGTAACCTATCTCCTATGTTACATCACTGTTATTAATTCCACTTCATACTGTCATTACCTTTGCAAGTGAGTACATTTAGTGTCAGAAATAATGAGAAGCCAAACTCTTGAAGGGTACGTATTGGATATTAACTACTGTGCATCATTATACATCACCAAATCCATTATATATCACAAAATCCACTGCCAGGTCATAAGGTATCTCTTACAGAGATATACAGAGAAGGCATTTAGTTTGTATTTGCTGAACAAATAAATTAACTCATGAATAAGGAAACAAATTAATAAAAAAAATTAATCTGACTATAGTCAAGTGCCTGGGAGACATGATTGTACAGTGCTAGATCACCGACTTGATGAACATGAGTTTGAGTAAACTCCGGGAGTTGGTGATGGACAGGGAGGCCTGGTGTGCTGCGATTCATGGGGCCGCAAAGAGTTGGACACAACTGAGCGACTGAACTCAACTGAACTGAGATTATCTTAATCTTTGATGGTAAGAGTGATTATACTAGCAGATTCAAAATAAGAGGACACAGACTAAGCAAATCCCAACAGTAATAGGTATTAGTTTACAGAAAGAGATGAAAGACATCACATGGGTCACTTGAAAGAGGGAAAAAGCAAAGACCTGGCAAATTCACAGCAGTAAGCAATCTCATAATGCACAGAGTAACCTAATAGATCTTGCCCACCTGTTATTTCTTTAAGGGAGGATTCTTTCCATGAAACCAGTGATGACTAACTTGAGAGGCAAAGCACGCTTGCTTAAACCAGCCATGCATCACTGGCACCAAATTGCTACAACTGAAAATGCGGTAAACAGTATAACCACATTCAAGAAAACCCATTTAATTTCCACAGAACATCCCTTCTTTTTACACATTCCTTGTAGGGGAGACCACAGTGAGAAAATCCCTAGGTTCTGTATTTCAAGTGTCAAGTACAAATAGCAGCAGACACTGATCTATGCAGAGAAGCAGAGGAAGGTGGGGATTTGATTGCTTTACTTAGGGTCTGCATGGAGAAATGAAGAGAACTGATGCTTTTGAACTGTGGTGTTGGAGAAGACTCTTGATAGCCCCTTGGACTACAAGGAGCTCAAACCAGTCAAATCTAAAGGAAATCAACCCTGAATATTCATTGGAAGGACTGATGCTGAAACTGAAGCTCCAATAATTTTGTCACCTGACACAAAGAACTGACTCAATGGAAAAGACCCTAATGCTGGGGAAGATTGAAAGCAGGAGAAGGGGATGACAGAGGATGAAATGGTTGGATGGCATCACCGAAGGACATGAGTTTGAGCAAGCTCCAGGAGTTGGTGATGGACAGTGAAGCCTGGCATACTGCAGTCCATGGGGTGGCAAAGAGTCAAGACATGACTGAGCGACTGAATTGACTGAAATGAAAGAGAAACAGGGGTTTCCCAGGTGACATAAGTGGTAAAAAAAAAAAAAGCCCGCCTACCAATGCAGGAGACACGAGAGATGCGGGTTCAATCCCTGGGTTGGGAAGATGCTATGGAAGAGGGCATGGAAACTCACTCCAGTATTCTTCCTTGGAGAATCCCATGGACAGAGGAGCCTGGTAAGCTACAGTCCACAGGGTCACAAAGAATCAGACACGACTGAAGCAACTTAGCATGCATGCACACAAAGAGAAAAAGAGCAGGCACTTTGAAGTTCAACTAGAAGGTAGCATGGCCTAGTGGAAATCCCAAATGTCTTTGGAGCCAGAGTATTTCAATTTTAGAATGCACCACCTAGTGTATGCAATATCAGGCAGGTTACTTCATTCCCTTTATAAACTAAGGACAGTAACACTTGTTTCTCAGAATTGCCACACGATGACATGTCATTCATAAGTGTGCCTGATATACCACAGGAACTCAGAAAGATACAATTCCTTTCTGGCTCTCCTCAGAGACATTTTTTTGATTAAGCAAAAATGTATGAAATGGTGAGAAGAACCATAAAGTTACAGATTTAAGCAGAGCAGGAGTCCAGAGCTGAACTGACCATAAACACATAAGCATTCTCTCTGCTCTCCACAAATTAGGTTTTCCCAGTGCAAAATCCCAGGGATGGCAGAGCCTGGTGGGCTGCTATCCATGGGGTCACACAGAGTGGGAAATGACTGAAGGGACTTAGCAGCAGCAGCAGTGCAAAATTCATATGATGCTGGATTTGGGAAGATCCCGCCTAGCTTTTTATACAGTTCACGGGGTTCTCACAGCAAGAATACTGGAGTGGTTTGCCATAACTTCCTCCAGTGAGCCACGTTTGCTCAGAGCTCTCCTTATGACCCACCCATCTTGAGTGGCCCTGCACGTACGTCATGGCTCATAGCTTCATTGAGTTACTCAAGTACCTTCCCATGACAAGGCAGTGATTGGTGCTGGAGAAGATTCTTGAGAGTCACTTGGACAGCAAGAAGATCAAACCAGTCAATCTAATGGAAATCAACCCTGAATATTCATTGGAAGGACTAATGCTGAAGCTCCAATACTTTGGCCACCTGATGCAAAGAGACGACTCACTAGAAAAGACCTTGATACTGGGATAGATTAAAGGCAGAAGGAGAATAATGGTGGCAGAGGAGGAGATAGTTGCATGGCATGACCAATTCAATAGATATGAACTTGGGCAAACTCTAGGAGATGATGACGGAGGCCTGGCATGCTGCAGTCCATGGGGTCTCAGAGAGTCAGACATGACTTGCTGAATGAACACCACCACCATCACCTACCTTTGTGGTTGTTTCAAGAAAAACGCAACAGAGAAGGCTAGATAGTGCCTATTATCACTTTACTGTTAAACACGTTAACAGTAAAATGGATAAGTGTGATTTAGCCACATTTTAAACCCCATTCTATAGTAAAAATCATCATATGGTATTCTTTAAGTAACATCATGGCAAATGCCCAAGAAATATCATTTAGAGAAAAGATAAAATTTGCATAATAGTATAGACAGCATGATACTAGTTATTTTTAAAACAAAAAAACATGCATTTTTATTGCCTTGCATATGTATCTCCATGAATAACAAATATAAACTATCTGAAAAAGATGTATGGTGGTTCACTCTGGCAAAAGAACTGTGGCTTGGGCACAGGGAGAAGGGACCCAAGGAAACCACTATTTTATGCTGTTTTCATCTTTTACAACAATAATCTGCTCATGCATTGACTGTACAACCAAAAAAAAAAAAAGGAGGAGGAAAAGAAATTAAGGCAAGTATATTTCCATGCAGAAAGTAGCTGGTGGATAGGGCACAACCCCGTGGGAGGCCATTAGCAACTAGATGCCCATGAATGTAGACGGGCTGGTCTGCACTTAGTACCAGGCTTGAGGAGTGCTAGGAAGCCTGGTTCTGGCCCCATCCATTTCAGGGGGCATGAAGAGGTCACTTCATAAGAAGAAATATCCTTTCAAATTATTTCCTTATTTCCATCTCTATTCTCACTCCTAAGCCAAACACACCAAGTCCCTGCCTTTCCTGACCTTGTCAACCCTGCGATTTCTTCCATTGTTTTTTTCTCAAGTTAAATCCGTCAGAAGGCTGTTTTTCATTTCCTTCCTCTTTTTTGTTTTCCCATTCAGAAAGAGAACTGCTGAGCAGAAAGTAGCAGGAGTTCTACTCTAAGGTTAAGGTTCTGCCTCTCTGATCACTAAACCAGGAAAGGTGGGGAAGAAGCTACTCAAATTATAGATTTAAAAAAAAAAAAACAAACACAGGACTGTGAGTGCTGGTGTGTGCACGTGTGTGTGAATCTGAAGAAGAACACAAGACACCTAATTTAAATTATTCATAAGTGAAGAACTGCAGTATTTAGTTACTTATTGAGTAAAAACTTTTCAAGTTCACTGTCTTTAGCTTTGATATTGGCAGCACAATAGCATGATGGCAGCTTCAGAGAAACCTCAGTGTCATTATAAAATGGCTATCATCTCTTTACAAGCTAAAAACAAAAACAGGAGAAATCTTTTTGTTTCATGGTCTAAAGTGAAGCACCAATTTAGCACTTTTCTTAACAGCCTGAGTTCTGCAGCTAGAGATAAGCTATGAATTGGGCACGAAGAAGAACAGGAAAGAAAACTCAAGTTGGCATAATGATAAGCAAATCCTCAGTGTTGTTGATGCCATTCTAGACATAGTTAGAGATGCAGAGACAATCTCAGTCATTTTGACAAGCCCCTTATGTTCATTGTCACTGCTTTCCCAGTGATGATTTCACTCACATTCAAGATGAAAAAATACATTCCTTTACATCCACAATTTCTCCCCCCTCTCCTTTTCAATTTCTTCTGACTTCTAAAAATTATAGGGCAGAGACAAATTGACAAACAAACAAACTCAAACAAAAAACAACAAGCAGCAAACTGAATGAGGTCCGAAGTGTTTACAGAACCAAGGTAATTCCCACCTTGGAAGTGAGTACATGGTAAAAGATTCTGAATGTAGCTGCATCTTCCCTCTATAAAATGAAATCATTGGTCATTGCATTTACAGGTTTGCCCCCACACAATGCTGAATTCTTAAAATAGATGAAATAATGTACATATGGTAGTGAAGCAATATGCCAGATAACCACTGTTGTTTTTTAGTCGCTCGGTCATGACTGACTCTTTGCTACCCCATGGACTATAGCCCGCCAGATTTCTCTGTCCACAGCATTTTCCAGGCAAGAATATTGGAGCAGGTTGCCATTTCCTTCTTCGGGGAATCTTCCTGACCCAGGGATCAAACCCAAGTCTCCTGTATCAGCAGTTGGATTCTTTACCACTGAGCTACCAGGGAAGTCCTAACCATACCATTCAATAAATAGGAAAACAGAAACTAAAATGCATTAGCTCTACATGAATGTTAATTCTTGAAAGTTGTTCATCTAGAGAAACTTGAAGTGAATAGATGGAAAGTGAAAAGGCAGAAGACTTTGAAAGAAACAGATATGAAATTAGTTTAAACTCATTTCTATGTACCCCATATTAGCCCAGAATCTAGCACATGAGATATACTCAATAAGCATAATTTATCACAAATCAATGTCAAGATTATAAAAAGACTCTGAAAAAAAATAAATAAATAAAAAGACTCTGGTCCAGCATTGAAGATGATATTTTCACTGGCTATTTTTTAAATGATTAATTTAACTTAAAGTTAATCATTGACCTCCTTCTTATACTATAGGATACAGCTTAGTGTTTAAATGTAGGGGCCCTGGAAACAGCAAAAAAAGGTTAAAATCTGTGCTTTACCATTTATTAGCTAGATGACTTGAACACATTGCTTTTTCTAAGCCTCAGTTTTCTTGCCTGCAAAATAGAGACAAAGCTAAAATCCATCTGCAGTGATTAGAAGGAGGATTAAATAATAAAATATATGAAAACTCCTTTGCACCATGCTTTACTGTTTTGTGTGCACTATCATTGTTCTGGTTGAGCTTCAGTTCAGTTCAGTTGCTCAGTCGTGTCTGACTCTTTGTGACCCCATGAACTATACAGCATGCTAGGCCTCCCTGTCCATTACCAACTCCTGGAGTTTACTCAAACTCATGTCCATTGAGTCAGTGAAGCCATCCAACCACCTCATCCTCTGTCTTCCCCTTCTCCTCCAGCCTTCAATCTTTCCCAGCATCAGGGTCTTTCAAATGAGTCTGTTATTCACATCAGGTGGCCAAAGTATTGGAGTTTCAGCTTCAACATCAGTCCTTCCAATGAACACCCAGGACTGATCTCCTTTAGGATGGACTGGTTAGATCTCCTTGCAGTCCAAGGAACTCTCAAGAGTCTTCTCCAACACCACAGTTCAAAAGCATCAATTCTTTGGCGCTCAGCTTTCTTCATAGTCCAACTCTCACATCCATACACGACCACTGGAAAAATCATAGCCTTGACTAGATGGACCTTTGTTGACAAAGTAATGTCTCTGCTTTTAAATATCCTATCTAGGTTGGTCATAACTTTCCTTCCAAGGAGAAAGTGTCTTTTATATTCATGGCTGCAATAACCATCTGTAGTGATTTTGGAGCCCCCCAAAATAAAATCAGCCACTGTTTCCACTGTTTCCCCATCTATGTGCCATGAAGTGATGGGACCAGATGCCATGATCTTAGTTTTCTGTATGTTGAGCTATAAGCCAACATTTTCACTCTCCTCTTTCACTTTCATCAAGAGGCTCTTTAGTTCTTCTTTGCCTTCTGCCATAATGGTGGTGTCATCTGCATATCTGAGGTTATTGATATTTCTCCTGGCAATCTGGATTCCAGCTTGAGCTTCATCCAGCCCAGCATTTCTCATGATGTACTCTGCATATAAGTTAAAGAAGCAGGGTGACAATATTCAGCTTTGATGAAATCCTTTCCCAATTTGGAACCAGTCTGTTGTTCCAGGTCCAGTTCTAACTGTTGCTTCCTGACCTGCATACAGATTTCTCAGGAGGCTGGTTAGGTGGTCTGGTATTCCCATCTCTTTCAGAACTTTCCACAGTTTGTGATGATCCACACAGTCAAAGGCTTTGGTATAGTCAATAAAGCATAAATAAATGGTTTTCTGGAACTCTCATGCTTTTTCGATGATCCAGCAGATGTTGGCAATTTGATCTCTGGTTCCTCTGCCTTTTCTAAAACCAGCTTGAACATCTGGAAGTTCACGGTTCACGTATTGCTGAAGCCTGGCTTGGAGAATTTTGAGCATTACTTTACTAGTGTGTGAGATGAGTGCAACTGTGCGGTTGTGTGAGCATTCTTTGGCATTGCCTTTCTTTGGGATTCGAATGAAAACTGACCTTTTCTAGTCCTGTGGCCACTGCTGAGTTTTCCTAATTTGCTGGCATATTGAGGGCAGCACTTTCACAGCATCATCTTTCAGGATTTGAAATAGCTCAACTGGAATTCCATCCCCTCCACTAGCTTTGTTCGTAGTGATGCTTCCTAAGGCCCACTTGACTTCACATTCCAGGATGTCTGGCTCTAGGTGAGTGATCACACCATCGTGATTATTTGCGTCGTGAAGATATTTTTTGTTGAGCTTAGGAGGCTCAAAAAAAGAGAGACGTGTGCAGGTGGCCTCAATAGCATGGCATGATGCAATGCTGAGTTCCCAATTTTGACCACAGCAGTGGAATCAAGCCTCTATTAAATGTATTTAAGTCTTACTCTCTCAGCAAGCCTGATTCCAATGTTAGGATCAGGTATGTCACGGGAAACCGTCAGAAAGCTGATGTAAAAAAGAATCAACCCTGATCAGATTTGAAATTTAGGTCCCTCAAATGGGTGACTTGAAGCTAGCTCCAAAGTGTTCATAACTGGCCACAGAAAGCTGAAAGGAAGGGAAATATATCATGAATAGTGTAACCTCCTCCCTGTCTACTTTTTCCTGGGAAATGGTAGTCAGTTTGATCTGAGCACTGGTGTAGTTACTAGTGGTGGGCAGTACCAAAAAAAAACCCAAAAAGACCAAGAACATCCAAACCTGGTAAATAACTGGCCAGGCTCTGTATGAAACGTAAAATCTTCTCTTAACAAAACTCACAAGGCACACAGTATTTCTCCCGCTTGATCAAGGGAGCCGTCACCCTGTTGGTCAGCAAGATGCAATTGTTGAGAGCTGAATACTTAATGCCTACTCCTCTGAGCTTTCTCAAAACGAAAATGCCCATTTTCTTTTTTTGTTTTCCAGAAAGGCTTGGAAGCTTTGCCCATTTGTTCAGCCCAAAATTTAAAAAGATGATAGTGATATTTGGCAGATTCAACGTGAAAATTGTTTTGGCTGTGCCATTGGGAAGTTGGGATGAACTTGAAGCATCCCACCAATCTGTGACTATCCTCACTAGAAGGGCTGTCCTTAGCAAGTCAGCCCAGAAGAGCCTGCCTCTCTGGATCCTACTTATTAATAACAGAGAAAAGAGATATTGAGCTTCATTCAAGCTTGCTAGGTCAGCTTGATTTTATATTACCAATGCAATACTAATCAATTGTAAATTAATGACTAACCAAAATAAATCCATTCACACAATGCCTTTGAATACCACAACATGATTAAAATCAGCTAGATTTCCTCCAGAATTAATAGTTAAGGGACACTGCCCCCCCCCCTCCACCCCCCAGTACACACACACAAACAGAAGGACACAAGAGTCAATGTAAAAATTAACCTTATGGGAAAATCCACTGATATTTAATATGCAGATCCAAGGATTTTGGGGTACTTTTTGTTTGTTGATTGGTTTATATTGGCCTTTCCTGGTGTTTGTAGAACACTTTCACAAAATTATGTAACATGGTTGCTAGAAGGATCTTTGGAAATCACATAGACCTCACTCCTTAATTTATGGAACAACAACAGGTGTTCTCAAGAATTAAGCACTTTACCCACCACCGAGTATCAGCAAAGCTGGGCCTAAGAGCCTCCTTTGGAGGTGATGTACTCCCTTCCCTAACAAACCTGCAGTGTGTGGCTTATTCTGCACAAGGATATTCGTTTCTTAGAAATTGCGAGTGAGCTACACACAAATATATCCTACACGTAAGTCATGTAGTCTGATCCAACTTCTTGGTCCCAAGAAGCAGTATGTCAAACCCCAGCAATATCGCCTCATCTATACTCTCAAAACAAAGCAAGGGAGGGGGTATGAATACTTAGTCATGGCTCAGCAGTCTTCCTGGTGGTGGCTGTATCATCTTTGTATACAGAAGACGTTGCTTAATGTGTTTGGATATCGGCTGAATCTCTGAAAATCTGGCAACTGGGGCAGCATTAGAAGGCTGGGAAACCAATGATAACAGTGAATAAGGGGGAAAATAGGCTTTTAGCCAACTTGAAAATCAGTATTTCTTGGTCATAACAGGAAAATTCATTCAGTGCCACAGACATCTGGTCGCTTGTGTCTTAATTGAATCACTCCGGCTTCTTCTTCTTTCTTTTTTTTTTTCCTTTCTGCTACTAATAACTGAAGTTTAATGGGATTTTAACATTTCCAGCAAGGTGGCACACATCCCCAGCGCTCACAGAAAGGTAATTGACCAAGATTGTATTAAACCATCATTATGGGAAATGCTTCGGGTCCCAGAAGAAATGCTACCAATGCTTCTAAATTGGAATGCTCTTCCTTCCTCTGTCCCTAAGGTGATTTGCCAATAAACTAACATGTCGGTAACTGTCTATAATACATGATTAAACATGATTCAATGTGATTAAATAGCTATTTAAGGTCACATTTATCTCTGCTTGACTTTATTATCTCTTCTTTGACCTACTCGTCCCTTTTCTTTCCTTCTGGTATACGTCTTTGTCACAGTATCCCCTTTCACTTTTAGCTCACTTTAAGCCTGACCTCCTCCAAGGAAGCCAACAATTACTTCACCCTTTCTAAACTAAACAAACAAACAAGCAACAAATCTCTCTCTAATGCCTGCTCCTAAATTTTAAAACTGCAATTAAATAAAATATTTTGATTATCAGCCCAGACAAAGATAAATTCCAAGGACTTTTAGGACATATGGTCAGCATTTTTGACAACTTTCCTGTACCACTTTAGAATACTGTAGTTCACAAAAAAATCTTAGACAAGTGTCTAATTCATTAAAATTCCTGCAATCTAGACTGAAATAAAAACTTAATGAGAAACAAACAAATCTAACCTCCCATTGATCTTTAAGAGAAGAACCCCCATTATTTCCTGCATTCTAGTAATTTGACTTAAACCACCCTCAGGGTCTTGCATGAAGTCAGAAATTTTCCTTAGGACCCTCTCCTTGTCTGTCTGCAGAGAGTCTGTCTCCATGTGTCTAGGCTCGTTATGAAATGCCAAGCAGAGGGCACACAATAGTTCTGCTCCCTGCCAGAGCTCTTCTTTTGATGGATGTGGATTTTATCTCCTTTAATTGTGGGCATTTCCCTGTATCCCAGTTATGAGGGAGATCTGTGACCTCAACATAATTGTATTAATGAATCAATTCCAAGCAGAAGGGACACAGTCTGTCCATGACAGAAAAAAGACTTTAAAAGATTTGTTAGGAACTAATGAGCAAATCAGGAGACTATTTGTAAGCAGGCCACTTACTATAAATAGCAACAGCAAGCGTAGAGTGTACAACTTAGCGCCATGGGCAAGTAGCCTTACCCACACCCTCCACCAGCTTCTTTGAGCCCAGCAGTGGTTAACATGATTTACAGATCTTTGGTGACTTCAGCAGCAAATGAGATGCCAACCTCAATCCTGTTCATGACAGGCTGATTATTCAGAGAAGATGTGTAACTGCAAAAAATGCCCATGGTACATTGGCTCTTCAAGGAAGCTTGCTGATAATGAGCCTGATCTTGCCAGGTAAGAGAAATTAACTGGTTCAGGATTTTATGTTGCCATTTAGGATGTTTCTTTTTGTTACATTGCTTGGACCAACAAATGCATTTTCACTTACCTACAGCTCTCTTTGCTTTCCATGCCATGCCTTGAATTCTAATTCTCCAGGATACGTCTGCTTGACTCCACCTTCGTTTGACTCCACCATTACTTTCATTTTCTCAGGAGACGTGTTGTTTGTATGGCTTCCAATGTAACTGGTATTTCTTTTAGTTCATTTTCTTAAGTGTTCCTGCATCCTTTTTGTGTATCTTTCCCACATGGCATAATCTTGGCTACTGTCTGATTAATTTTCAAGATAGTAGGAAGATGGAAACATTTTCCAGAAGATAGTGGAGGAACTTAAAAAACAGAGCAAGCTCTAATCAGTCTTCCATACACACTCCATCCCTTTCTGATTCTGTGTCACTTCAGATATACTTTCTTCCTGCATGGAGCACACACCCTCTTCCCCTCATGCTCCCATTCTGGTAGGACCTGCTACCATTTCTGAATCTGTCACACTTTGCCTTATACAGTAGGCAGTTGGGTGAATATGACAACAAAGACCAGTTTTGGACTCAGGCACACATGGGTTTAAATCTTCCCTCTCACTTACTAGCTATAATCTTTGGTCAATAATGTATCATCTTGGAAACGTCTCACTGTAAAATGGGGATGGTAATAGTGCCTTTAGCTATTTCAAGGACTGAATAAAAATAGTTATGCAAAACAGTCAAAACGACTGGAACTCAGAAGATTCTCAACACACATTACTTTCCTTTCCTTCCAAAGTTTCTACTAGATTGTAAGTTCTCCAAGATAAGCATTGTTGCTTTAGTGGCTAAGCCATGTCCAACTCTTTCATGATTCTATGGACTGTAGCCCACCAGGCTCCTCTGTCCATGGGATTTCCCAGGCAAGAATACTAGACTGGGTTGCTATTTTCTTCTCCAGAGGATCTTCCAAACCCAGGGATCAAACCACGTCTCCTGCATTGGCAGGCAGGTTCTTTACCAGTGAGCCATTCAGGGGAGCCCCAAGATAAACATAAGTTTCTACAAATCTCTTTAGGCAAGGAGCTATGATCTCAACATAATTATATTAATGGAGCACTATTTTTCTGCTCCAGAGTGTTAATCCCTTATTCCAGATAAATATAAATTTAACCTAAATCATGCCCTATATGAGACAGAATTTACACAAAAGCAACCAGAGGCCAAAGTGTCCCTTGGGAGAAAAGAATGCAGGGTTGATAGTATGTTCCATTCTCCTTTCACAATTAGGGAAGCCTGCAAAAATGCAAGAGTGAACTTTCACTGGCATGGACAAGGAGGAAAAGCCAAATGGGCTTTATAGTTAAGATTTTGGAATCATCCGGCCTATGAGTGTTTGATTCTCTCTCTGCCATGGGCCAGCTGTTTGGCTCTAAACAAGTTTCTGAGCCTCATGGAACCTGTTTTCTCTTCTGTAAAATGCAAGTAAGAAGAAAAATCTTGTGAGGAATAATTCTAAGGAAGAGATCCATGTGAGGGTTTACAAAGACAAACAAGCAAACATACAAAAACCCTCACCATCACACAGCATTGTCCACTCCCATCACGCAGGGTGTTACTGAATCAGTGACAACACTATTTTTTTAAAGACACCTATTCCTACCTGGAACTTCTTGAATTCTAATATCCCTTTAACTTGGAGACAGAGTACAATATTTCCCTAGTCCTCTCCCAGCTTCATAATGCTGATCCAAGCTGTTGGATAACCCTAGTTCTCTCCCTGACCTTTATCTATTATTATCCCAGTACCTGGTATGGGGTTTTACTTCTGCGTGATGCTACTATGTCTAGTGAACTGGCTCTGGGAAGGAACACACTTCATTTCTGCAAATTTGTTTATAAGATGGTTGGAGAAAAATATAAAATATACATTTATAGTCCCTTAAGTCAATCAGTTATTTGAAATAAGGAGGGTCTTTCCCAGCACTAGTTTCCAAGGATGAGCTTGGCGAAATACCAAGGCGATATGGAAAGCTGCGGTTCAGATTCAAGGTGCCAAGCACAAGTCTGGCTGAAGCAGGCTCCTTCAGCTGGTTGCTACTGACAGCAGACTGGGGGAAATTGTTCTGAAGTACCACATGCATGATAATAGCTGTCTAGATACAGCAAATAGATATAAGCAAATGAATGGTCTTGGAACTGTCTGCTGTCATTCATTTAAAAGAGAACCTCTCTCGGAGGCTGACTATCTTTGTTCAAAAATAAATTTAACTAGAATTTAGTTGCCGTGGGACGAAAGAACATGGAATAAATCAGTCAGGCTCAAGCAAGAGCTGCCAGTTCCTTCAACATTTGGAGAAATACAATGATTGGGCTCAATTGCACACGGGCATAAAAAGGAGGGAGGAAAAGGAACGTATTTACAAATAACCCTGTTGTTCTCAACGGCTCCACAGGAGTCTGAACAACAGCGCAACAGCCTTTGTTCATCAGGGAGAAACCAGGTAGAGGATGGATTAACTCATTAATTAGCATGAATCTGCCATGTCAATGCATGGTAAAAACCACTACAATATTGAAAAGTAATTAGCCTCCAACTAATAAAAATAAATGGAAAAAAAAACTCATTAATTAGGAACATGTTTCATGTGAGCATGATTTAAGTTTACTTATATTTTATCTTCTTTTCCCAACTTGCCACTTAATTTGAAGATGGGAATGTGGACTTGTCATCTTACATTCAAGAAGCTCTTTGAACAAACTCCTTCAAAGGAAGATTTTTAAGACCTTTTCCAACTGCCCTTCTAATTCTTTCTCACTGCCCCCTAATACCGTCTTTGATGCCTTGGCTGAAACCTCTTTGCTTTATTGATTTTAGTTTCACTCTCACTGGCACGATTGCTATTGTTGGGTTCTACATGAGAGACCACTGATGATGCTCTGAGGTTCGCAGGAGCGCTACCCTGCTGAAGTGAGAGTTTCTGGGGGTGTCAGTGTCAGTTTATTTATTTAATGGAGGTGGAATTACATTGTTCTGTATTACAGAGGAGAGCCCGCCCCCTATAACCAACAGACATGATGTCTTCAGACATATCCAAGTTTTCTATATAATCCAGAGGAAAAAAGACCAAACTATCAGAGAAGAAAGGATGAGTTTCACATGCAATAAGGAATCACTGTTTTCCAGTTCTGCAGGGGAGACTTTGTTGTGGGTTAAGAGAACCCAAACATTCTCATTAGAACCCCCAATGGGGAGAAAATCTGGAAAACCTAGCCACACAAGGGCCCTTAGGAGCAAAGCAAAATTTTCCCAAAAAGTGGGATTCTTTGTCTTCTAGCTGCTTTTATTTGCAGAAAGAACAAGTTGACTCTGCTATAGAATTGACTGACTGCCTACCAACAAATAATCACTATTTCTTGTAATTAAGCTCAATACTTCTAATATCTTTAAAATGGAAAATGAAAAATATTCTCCAAGCAGAGACAGAAGAAAAATAATTGTAAGAGTCAAATCATACTTTAAATAATTAAACAAAAATGTCCAAAATCTACCCAGAGGAGCAGATTGGGGGAAATGTGTCTATAATTGCAATAAATTCCGCATCATAATGGTGGCCTCTCATGGCTGTGAAGAGCTTTTGTGCAGCACACAGGCAACAACAGGAAAATAAAAATACAAAGATCTTAAGACTTAGGATCTTTCTGATATCAACGCCTGCTCCTACTTTTGGTTCTTAACACAATTTAAAGTTGAACAGATTTCCTTGTGGATTTTGAACACCAGAGTTCCTCCAACTCTGGGAGTTATTTTGTTTATCCTGAAAGGAATAGGTCTTTTATTGTGGTAAAATAAGCATAACATAAAATTTACCATTTTAACCATTTTTAACTGGGCAATTCAGTGGCATTAGGCACATTAACAGTGTTGTCTGTCCATTACCACTATCTATTTCCAGAATAGAAATAGATAGTGCCATGCCAAACAGAAACTCTGGACCCCTAAAACAATCACCCCTCCATTCCTCCCTCTCCCAACCACTAGTACCTGTTGTTTTACTTTTACCCCCATGAATTGTTTATTCTAGAGCCTCATATAAGTGGAAAGGGCTAGAAGCTGAACTCACTTTCAAGACTTCCTTGTTGCCGACACCACACATAGGTTGCCAGGCCCTCTCTTTCTTCTCCTGCCCCTTAGGCTACTTCTCCTAATTCTGAACTATCTTGTATATGGGCTCATTATCAGTACTTGTCCACCAATCTGATTCCCAGGTGGCACTAGTGGTAAAGAACCTGCATGCTAATCTACATGCTAGAGACGTGGGTTCCATACCTGAGTCGGGAAGATTCCTTGGAGGAGGGCACAGCAACTCACTCCAGTATTCTTACTTGGAGAATTCCATGAACAGTTGAGTCTGGCAGGCTACAGGCCATGGGATCGCAAAGAATTAGACATGACTAAAGCAACTTAGCACACACGTACCAGTTTACAAAACCATCACTACTGGCATGCCCTCCTTTCCAAGGTCTCTTACTGAGATCTTTAAAATCACACTTCTACTTTATTCTCTAACCAGTTCCAGCTCCTCCAAGTCTCACTTTCTTCTCCTAAAACTAAACTGCCAACTGCAGAGACTCCTTCAAACACTGTTGACCCTCACAGCTGGGCTTCAGCGCTTCTCTAGGGTGATATGGCACCTTGGAAAAGGTGCTTCACCCTTTTACCATTTAGAATATTTCTCGGCAGAGTCCATACTGAACAACGGATACTCTCGGGACAATTACTTTGCCTGAGTTGTTTCCCATCCATTTTATAGACTGGGAAACTAAGGCACAGCCGAAGATAAGGAATATCTCTCATCTGCCTTGCCTGCTCCCTATGGGACCTCCTTCCAACATGAATGACAGCTATTGACCAAAAAAAGAAAACTTGTTTTCCCTCAGTTTTTCTTTCTTTCCTGTAAGAAAGAGTAAAACAAAACCTCAAAAATTAATCCTCTCAGAGTCAAATGAGTAAGAATGGGTGATGATCCTCTTTCGCCTAGCATTTAAAGACTCCTACAATCCTCAGGCTCTCTCCACATCCCTACCCCTTCCCCCCACTGCCTCTCCCCTTCTCACCCTCTCTCTTCTTTCATCATCTCCACCCTTCATCCACACCTCCTCACCACAAAGTCAAATTTCTGTGAACTCCAGGAAATCCCATTTTTTTATTCCTATTTCCAGGCCTTTCCTCATTTATGGAAAACTCCATGTTTCCTACCCAAACCTACCTAGCTTTAAACATACAGGGAGAACCCCACCTTGGTCTACAAAGCACTGTATCAATATCTCCATGTAACATTTCATAGGCTATGTGTTCATTTCTACTAGGAAGCATTTAATTTTAAATAAGCAGTATCCTTAGTTCGAGACTAAATCTCTTTAAAAAAAGAAAAGAAAATTGGAGATATATAAGATAGATAAATCTTACAGAGTTAGGAACAGTGGCTCAGACGGCAAAGAATCTTCCTGCAACGCAGGAAACCTGGGATCTAACCCTAGGTCAGGAAGATCCCCTAGAGAAGGAAATGGCAACCCACTCCAGTATTCTTGCCTGGAGAATTCTATGGACAGAGGAGCTTGGCAGGCTTCAGTCTTCAGGGTTGCAGAGTCGGACATGACTGAGTGACTAACACTCCCACTTTTTCTCTTGTGCACACACCACGATGCCCAGCAATCACTGGCACACAAACAGCCGACAACAAACACTTGTTGCTTGATAGATAATTCAGTCACAGCTGGGCTGAAGCTTATCTCCTTACTGTCAATGAAATAAAGGGCTTGCTAAGCAAATTAATACTGTAAACAGAGAGAGTTTGGCCTACTTTAACGTGAAAATCAACACACTTATTTTAAGCAGCACTTCCGTGCCCGCTTCTATTCAAAGAATCAATGTGCTGATTGTGAGTATTGTCTGTCTGTTAAAGCATTAACAAGATTCACAAAGATTACCATCTTCACTAGCCCTGTTGGTACTCCATGTATGCAACCATATTTCTGTTATTTCCTCTGTCCCCTGTATTTTAGAATAAAATACAGGAAAAGAGCCCATGGACAGCTTACCTCAGCAGACACACAGGCTTTTCTTTGCTTTGAAAAAACAGCCACACTTGTGGAAGAGTCTTAGAGCAGTTTTGTTTTCATTTTCCCTTGTCAGGAATAGAAGACGTCTTTGAAGGAGTTAGAAATCTAGGCGGCAGGAAGGACTTTGTGGGAAGAGCCCTTCAACTCAGCCCTGATGTTTTTCTGACATCCTTCTTTATGTCTCTTTCACTACTCTGGAATACAACCACAACTTTTGAAAATCTTTAATAATTAGAATCTCAGGAATCCACAAACCAGAATAGGGTCCAGCCACATCTCGAAAAGAAGAGAAATCCTAAATAAATGCCCAGATTTCAATTCCAGGTAAAATTATCTGTCTGTTTCTCTCTCTAGCAAACATAACTGGCTTCCTCCAGCTCTGTTTCACTCTGAAAAAGAGCCACTGAGAGAAGGAAAGTGTTCAGAGCTGTGGATTCCAATACTTTTGCCACCAAGCCACCAATTGCTGGAATTTCTGTGTGAGTCATTTAGCTTCTTCTCCCTACATACTGATGCTTCAACTACTACTACTGAAAACAATAAAGGGGTCAGAGGGTCTCACTGGCCCTGGGCAAAGTAACTAGCATACTTTCATTCTAAGGCAATAAGGGCTGGGGTGGGAAATAGATGTGAGGAAGGAAGAAATCATGGGGGTACAATTCACTGCATAGAGAAATAACTATCATTTAACTAAAAATTGCTTATAACTTGTAAACTGTATGCTATTAACTCCTACTAACCAGCCTTCCCTCCCTCTGCCTCTGACTACAGTGGCTCATTTAGGCTTTACGTCCCATCATTGTACAGCAGGTTAGTGTATCCGGACCACAATGTGAGGGGTGGAAAACTCAGGGCAGGACTGATCATTCTGGTGCCCAGATATGCCAAAAACGAAGCATGTAAGACTTTCAGGGGAATGACAAAAGCCAATTTATCTTTAAAAACCTAATTGTGGCTTATAGCTGTATTGCCTGGGCCATTAGTCTTATGTCTGTGGCTTTGCCTAAGATAAGGAAGATGCAACACAGTGAAAATTTAGAAAGAAGCTGCTTTGAAAACATACTCATGCTACTCCATATGTAAATATGTAACTTCTGTGCTGAACAGAGAGCCTCACGCATAGTAGGTGCTTCCTGAATGTCTGTGCCTTGAAATCAAAGAGCCAAAAAAGGACACTCAGAAAGTTCTAGTCTATAAAGTTCAGAAAGAACTACTAGATAATGACAGGTAACCGTTTGTAATGGTAAATTTATTCTGAGGAAAATAAGGCCTTCCGCTTCCTTGAATCAGTGCATATTTCTTCTAGGACTTAGCACAACTGCAAGATTATTTGCACTATTTGTATATGTCGCTCTCTCTCCATTTGGAATAGGAATTCCAGAAGGCTGTGTACGGTGTCTACTCACCCTCCGTGGCAATGAGCACAGAGTTTTGCACATAGTAGGTGCAAAAGTGGAGCACTGAAGTGTAACAGTGGTCAGTATTCTCTTCTGATAAAGTGTGCAAGAGGTTAGAGCCTCATGCACACAGACCAGGAAACAAAGGAGAGAGAGAACCAGACAGTTATGTGACCATGAACAGAAGTCATTGGACAATTCATGAAAGGACACCGATCAAACTATCTTCCCCACAACCACCTGCTGCTCCTTCTAAAGCTCAGACTCAGAACACACACTGGGAATTTCCTAATGGCTCTGGCTATAAATGTATCAGATTAACACTGTATGGCCAGAAAGCAATATATTCTCCACAGTGTTCTAGAAGAAAGAGGAAATTACAGCAAAATGACACACATTAAACGCCTAGTAACGCGCCTGGCAGGTAGGAGACCCACATACTTAAAAGCCATTGTTGCATTTGTGCTTCTTTTTCAGCACTGTTAAAGAAAAAAATCTCATGTCTTTTTGTAAAATGATTCCAGGTGATTTTTAGAATCAGAACCAGAAGATAGATTAGATAGGCTACTAAAGCAAAGAGGGAAGGAAAAATAGATATTGCATATGGTTGTTATAGCAACTGAAGGCGTCTCCAGAGCTCCCTCTCAATCTCTTCCCACCCTTGGCATGATCCTGTTTTCAGATAAATAACCTCTGGTTTTTCTTTTAAGTTCTTCATCACAATGAAAGTAAACAATGGACCCTGTTTAATAGTAAAGACCCTGAAGTCCTAGAGGAAAATTGTTTTAAAAAAGGAAAAGATAACTTGAAATCAAGAAGGTGGAAGCTGGAAATATGTTTATGCAAAACTTATGGGGACCTTTCAGCCAAGACTTTCCACAGGAGGGGCTTGTGAACCCATATGCAAGGAAGAGGCAGATAATCCCTGCTTCTTTCCATGAGAGGGACCTACTGAAGTCATAACAACCAAAAGGAGTGAGAGAATAGAACACAAGCCATAAATCTTTATTTTCTGATCCAAACTAGGGTTCTACACAGCTTGCAAAGAAAAAAAAAATGCATAGAGTTCAGATTGCATTCCATCACATCTTGACAGTAGTGGGTTCTGCTAGACAAATTTGGGGATGCAGTTGTCAACATCAAGTGCATACAAAACATCCCACAGCACCAGGCCATGTGATTACACCATCTTAGCTTTGGAGAATCATAAATGGTACATAAATGTCTCCAGGAGCATCCTTAGAGAGCTCAGATTGTGAGTAAAGATGAAGAAACGGAGGCTCAAAGAGAAACTGTGTCTTATCTAAAATTGCAGTGGAAAAGTGATGCAGTCTGACTAACAGTAACATCTAACAATTACAAGGGTGCCGAGATTAGCAGGCACTGTTCGAAGTGCCTGATGTGTAAACATCTAACCCTCAGAACCACCTTTATTATTGATATTATGTCCATGTTAAATATGAAGGAATGGATATATGGATAGGCTGAAACTTGCTCGAGATTACCCAGCTAATAAACAGAGGCATCAGGGTTCAAGTCCAGGCCATCTGATCTCAGGGTCCACTTTCTTAGCCTCTCTGCAATAGTGCCTTGCCCAGCAACAGGAATCTGCTGAGTAAGCCATTTGTAGTTGTCTCACAACCAAGTAGAAAAAGATGCCAGGTCAAGTTTACTGTTATTCTCTTGGCCTTTGCACACCTCCCTTGGCCCAGTGCACACTGACTGCTTCCCCACCCACCACCGAGCCTCCCCTACTTCCATTTTTCTTCCATTTACAAAACACCTTTAGGAGAATCAGTTTCATCCAATTCTATTTAGAACAAATTCCCTTCAAATCACCCCATCAGATAGTCTAAGATCGAAGTCTGGCCACCTCTCCTAATAAAATACCATGCCCAGGGCTCCATTTTGGAAAATTAAGTATTTCACCACCAGAAGAATCTGGGGCTTTGCGATCACAGAGCTCCCCAGGGCCACTCTCATCTTCTGTCTCCCACAGGGAATCCCGCCTTCTGTAGTTACCAATCTGGGGCCTCAGAAATCATTCCTCCAGCCTGGAAGCCAGGAACAGGAGGAGGGGGCTGGACAGTGGGAAGGGCAGAGAGGACGGGGTGGACCTTGGGTGCTATGGGCAACAGGTTCTGAGGACAGGCTGAATGAGGCCCACTGCAGTGATCCCACTTATTTCCAGACATTTTTGCTCTAAAGGAGTTCTCTAATTGAATCTTCTTCCTGTCCTGGATGTCAGTAAATACCATTCCTTCTGGTTGAATTGAACTGCCCCTAACTCAAATTTCACATCCTCAAAAAGTTTCTTCTGCCCTATCCAATTAGGTTAAACCCTCTTGATATGCACTTTCACAGAATGTATCACAATTCCTGCTATTTACAAGAATGTAAATACTGTTATTTACGAGAATGTAAATATTATTTATAAGAATGTTCATAGTAGCAGTATTTGGCCAAAAGCTGGAAGGTACCCAGGCACATATCTTTGGGAGAATGGATAAACTGTGGTATACTCATAGGATGGAATACAGCAACAAGAATGAACAAACTATTGCCACTATATGGAGTGATCCATATGAACGTCACAAAAGAATCCAGTTACAAGACAGTATGTATAATGATGGTTCCATTTACAGAAAATTCAAAAATAGGAAACATTAATATGTTGCCTTTCTAATTTCATTATCACCAAAATAATTAAAGATATAATCATCTCTCTCAGGTGGTGATTTCTAAAATTTTTCAGGGCACAATTCATATTTGATTTGTTACTAATGAATCTCCTATTCCTGATATGGTGCCCAGTATATAGTAGGTACTCAACTGACAATTAAAAAAAAAATGAATAAATGAATGCTTTTTTTTTTTCTAATGATCTCTCCACCCCTCCAATTATTTCTGAACTTCATGCCTGACCATTCTTATTTTAGTGTGATTTTCTTTAGGTCACATTCTACTGTCAGTATCTACTGGCTCCCTAATGCCAATTAAAAAAAAGACAACATGTGGATTCCATGAGCCAAACTGTCTTTGTAAATTTATTATTTTATTGTATTTTTTGTATTTTATTGTAAATTTATTATTATTATTTATACCCATCTGTCTAAAGAGAATGTGATTCCTCCCTTTTCTCCTTCTCTGCCTGCCACAAACCTCAGCAATCATATCTGTCTGTAAAGTCCTTCCAAAGGTTATGGTCTACACCACTCATCAAGTCTTACAGTCCCTCATTTTAAAATGAGCAGAAAGAGACATCAATTCATATTTACATTTTCCTTCTCATGTAGACTAATCCCTTTGAGAATAACGTGTACTCACTAAATCTAAGAAATTCTTTGAAAGAGTAAAGATCCCCAAAGCAATTTGACTGATTTTTCATGGATGTACTTCAACATGTGGAGAGCACATCTTAAAATTTTAGAAGACTTTCTATTTAAGCCAAAGAACATATTTTAATCAACAAACATGTGTCAGGCTCCTGAGAAGTGGATACCTCAGTGCTTCTATCTGCTCCATGTTCTCTGCTGTCTTTCACCTCAGACTGACCCCCATGAAGTGGCTGGACAAAAGCCCATTGCTACAAGATTCAGTCCCAGGGACAAAAGAATTCCTTTCCTAGACTTTTCACTATTTTCCCCTTCTTGAGCCACACAAGATGTTCTCTTTGTGTGAGAAATTCCTCTGGTGCCAAACAAATGAGGGTAAACAAAATCCATCTCCCCTGGCAAAGTTTCCCCAATCTAATTTGTGTAATTACCTATCTCCCTAATGATGTGCTTGTTTACAGATTAAAGCTATGAATCTAAGCACAGAAATAAGATTAAATCTGATGAATTAAATTCTCATTTGCTTAAATCATCTAGATATTCTTTTTTTCTTTAGATAGAAATTCCAGGTTAAAAAAAAAAAGAGGGCATTGAAGTCACTGGCTTTGAAAAGACATATACAAACACAATTTTTAAAATTACAAACCAAGCTGGTAACAGACAGTGGTGTGAACTTAGTTTTAGCCTTACTGATGGAAGACCAGCTAATTTGAAAAGTCTGGGAGGAATAAAAAGAAAAAAAAAAAGCCAAAACAAAACACAATTTCCATTATTTGTTTATCTTTCTAAGATCTTTCCAAATGAAATAAAGACACTGCCACCTAGACACTGTGGTCTGGCCCAGCAATCAATTGGTGACATAGCAGTGAACTCCTAACAAATCCTAGGGACACAAAGGAGAGGGACAGGGAAGAAAGAGAGGGAAAGAAAGAGAAAGGGAATGACTGAGGGAAAGGGAAAGTAGATCCTTAATGGTACAGTCAGGTCCTCATACAGACACGGAGACGGAGGGCTCAGTGGAGCAGATGCACTCCGGGCAGCCCCACTGCTAACTGACTGCTTTGGCATAATCCATACTCTCTAAAACAAAAGGCCACCACCCCCTTGGCAGGCTCTTCCTTGAACTACTTCCAGGGATCTCACAGTTCTTTCTGAGAGACCCGGAGTCACCAAGACATAATAACAGCCTAGACAGAAAGCTAATAATAACCAGCAGGTTCTCCGAACCTCCACACACCTAATTGAACACAAAGAGCTTCACATATGTTCTCTCATTGGTTTCTTACAACACTCCTGTGGTGTTGCCACTAACAACACTAACTATAATTTAAGAAATTGAAGATGAAGAAATATCCAGAGTGTTCACGTGATTTGTTCAAGGTCCCCAGGCTGGTGAAGAGTGGAGACAAGACGCACACCCAGGTGTGCAGGCCTCTGGTGGTTCTCTTCACCAGGACATCCCCCTCCTCCATTTGTACAAAGGCAATGATGAAGCAGCAATCAAATTAAATCCTGTACTAAAGCCATCTCGGTCTTGATCCCAGTCATTTGGAAGTTTCATTTGCCTATTGCTGAAAAAGAAAGTGTGTGAAAAATTATGTTTATCTGAACAAACACTAAGTATCTCAAGGTTTGGCAACCAAAATTTCCTTGAAAAATCTGTGAAATTAAGTCTACCACCACCATTACAAATCCTTCATACATATAGATTCCAGCAACACAGAGTTTTAAAGGAGCCTTGAAAAAGAATGCTATGTTAAAAATAGTCAAAATTCAAGCTTTTAATTTTGTGACAGTTTTACTATCAGCAATAATTTCACACTATCATTTCTGTGGTCTGTTTCTTTGTGGTTGACCTTTTTTTTGTGGTTGACTTTTAAGTGTTAGTTTTCTAAACAAATGAATACACATTTGTTCTTATTGGACCATGTTGTCATAGACTAAGCAAAAATTCTGAATGTTCTCAATGAATGTTGCTTTTTAAATGAATGCATTCTGTGGCTTGCTTTTAGTAGAAAATTCTTATATTATGAAGGCTTTCTATCTAATCAATCTTTCAGATAAGGAATATATATATATATATATATTTCTGTAACAAATTCTTTTCAAGATATCTATAATTAGGTTCTCTTCAAAGGCGTTTTATGATCTCAATGTTGAACATGCATAGTACTTAATTTGGACTGTGCATTGTGCAAAACGCTTGACATACATTATCTCTGATAATACTCAGGTTAACCCTGTTAGGTAGATGTGACATTAATTTCATTTTATGGATGAAGAAACAGTCTTGGAAAAATTAAATTACCTATCCAATGTTGCCTAACTAGTAGATGTTGCCAAGAATCTGAACTCATTCTTTCACCATCATAACACATCACCAGTGTTTTAAACTCTTTAGAAAAGGCAAGGGCATCGACACTCTGAAGTTTTACACAGCATATTTAGTTCAGTCTCCACAGTCCTCAGATTTCTCATCTGTAAAATGACAGCACTGGAGGGACTGACCTCAGAGATCTTTCTACTTCGTAAGGAACCCAACAGTTTACAACACTCAATTACCAAGATCAGACTGGTGGAAAAAGAAGGAATCAAAGTGTCTAGCAAAATCCCCACGTGAACTCAAATTGAGTCCATAAGCATCTGCACTGAGCATCCCACGGGCAAAGTTTTGTCTTGGTCACTACCGCAGAGATGGACATCATGGCAGGAGGGGCACAGATGCTATTTAACACTAAAACAAATTAAACTTATGGCTTTCTCTTCCAGGTAAAAACACACATGTCACCATTTCCTCCCCAGGCCAACTGTTAGCACTTTTACATTCTCCAGCCAGAACAAGCTGAGAAGGGATGCAGTGTGCCCCACAGAGATTATTAGACTATTTTCAAGAAGTTGGTGGTTATGTAATGCAGACTTGCTTTGGGGCAGTCTTCAGATCACTGACTCAAAATTGTTCCTGGCCCTTTATCATGGAATACCAAAAAAATTATTTTCACGGTGTCTTGCCTGTGTGCGTGCACAAGTCTTAGGCAGAGTGGAATGAAGACAGGCATGGGACAGAGGAATCCCTTGGGTTCCTAGTTCCGGGCCTAATTGGGTCTACTTTAAAGGCTGGTGGTGGCAGAGAGGATTTGTTGCCTTTGATCACGACTCCCTAGATGCCAGGCTTCCTGCCGAACAAAGGCACTCAGCATAGTCCAGTGCTGCGCCCTGCATTCGGGGACCTCTGCTGAGGCAGCAGTGTCTTCATCTGTCTTCATCACACCCCCCCTGCCTTCCTTGAATAAAGTACAATCGTGAACACCAGTGCTCACCTTCCTATAAGACAACTCCGTCTGTTCCCCTTGATTCGGAACATCACAAGGAAGAGGGTTCTTGACGACTCAGAACATTTGAAGCTTCTTCATTCAGAGAAGTGGGAAAAGATGGTGGACAAGGAATGGGGTACCGTGTAGTATCCTCCCAACCAATTTGGTTTCTTTGTGTTAGTCACTCAGTCATGTCCAACTCTTTGCAATCCCACTGGTGGGACTGTAGCCCACCAGGTTCCTCTGTCCATGGAATTCTCCAGGCAAGAATAGTGGAGTGGGTTGCCATTCCCTTCCCCAGGGGATCTTCCTGACCCAGGGATAAAACCCCAGTCTCCTGCACTGCATGCAGATTCTTTCCAATCTAAGCCACCAGGGAAGATCGTTTAGTCATCCAAAGCTTTCTCACTCAACTCTGACAACATGGATCCTGGGTTAGCCCTCTCACTGGCTGCCTATCAACAGCCATTCTCTGTTTTCTTGTGTCCAAATGCAGCAGAGGTTTGGGAAGAGGAAAGATATTAAAATGTGAGCCCGGGAAATAAGACTTCTAAGAGAGTTCCTACTGCTGATTGACTTTATGAACCCTACTGGAGATTGTGGTGGGAACCTGGACTTTGCAGCACAGAGAGCTGCACTGTAAGAGCAGCTGAAACCACAAATGCTGGTCTTGCTTAAATGTTCAGCGATGCTAGAAGACATTTGCATCTTCCTTCACTGACGTGTTCTTGAGCATTAGTGTGAGAAGGGCTCTGGCATTAGGCATTAGGCATGGCGAACAGGGAAAAATAGATGTCATCTGTTCCTTAAAGCTGCTTAAAATTTGAATATTTATTAAGCATCACCTGTATGCTCAGTAGATTTACCCACAGTCTATATTTACACACTATTTGTGTAGTGATGGCCCTGCCCATCAGAAAAAGATGCAGTTTCCCCCTCAGCCTCTCCCATCAAGAAGCTTCCATAAGCCTCTTATCTTTCTCCATCACGGTGTGGAGAGACTGAAAACAATAATCACAGAAAACTAACCAAACTGATCACATGGACCACAGCCTGGTCTAACTCGATGAAACTATGAGCCATGCCATGTAGGGCCACCCAAGACAGACGGGTCATAGTCGAGTGTTCTGACAAAATGTGGTCCACTGGAGAAGGGAAGGGCAAACCACTTCAGTATTCTTGCCTTGAGAACCCCATGAACAGCATGAAAAGGCAAAAAAAAAACAGGACACTGAAAGATGAACTCCCCAGGTTGGTAGGTACCCAATATGCTACTGGAGATCAGTGGAGAAATAACTCCAGAAAGAATGAAGGGATGGAACCAAAGCAAAAACAACACCCAGTTCTGGATGTGACTGGTGATAGAAGCAAAGTAAGATGCTGTAAAGAGAAATACTGCATAGGAAGCTGGAATGCTAGGTCCATGAATCAAGGCAAATTGGAACTCATCAAACAGGAGATGGTAAGAGTGAACGTTGACATTTTGGGAATCAGCAAACTAAAATGGACTGGAATGGGTAAATGTAACTCAGATGACCATTACATCTACTACTGTGGGCAAGAATCCCTTAGAAGAAATGGAGTAGCCATCGTGGTCAACAAAAGAGTCCAAAATGCAGTACTTGGATGCAATCTCAAAAATGACACAATAATCTCTGTTCATTTCCAAGGCAAACCATTCAATACCATGGTAATCCAAGTCTATGCCTCGACCAGTAATGCTGAAGAAGCTGAAGTTGAAGTTGAAGACCTACAAGACCTTTTAGAACTAACATTCAAAAAGATGTCTTTTTCATTATAGGGGACTGGAATGCAAAAGTAGGAAGTCAAGAAACCTGGAGTAACAGGCAAATTTGGCCTTGGAGTAGAGAATGAAGAAGGGCAAAAGCTAATAAGAGTTTTGCCAAGAGAACGCACTGGTCATAGCAAACACTCTCTTCCAACAACACAAGAGAAGACCCTACACGTGGACATCACCAGATGGTCAATACTGAAATCAGATTGATTATATTCTTTGCAGCCAAAGATGGAGAAACTCTTACACAGTCAGCAAAAACAAGACCAGGAGCTGACTGCAGTTCAGATCATGAACTCCTTATTGTCAAGTTCATACTTAAATTGAGGAATGTAGGGAAAACAACTCGACCATTTAGGTAAGACCTAAATGAAATCACTTACGATTATACAGTGGAGGTGAGAAATAGATTCAAGGGATTATATTTCATAGAATGCCTGCAGAACTATGGACAGAGGTTTGTGACATTGTACAGGAGACAGGGATCAAGATCATCCCCATGGAAAAGAAATGCAAAAAAGCAAAATGGCTGTCTGAAGAGGCCTTACAAATAGCTGTGAAAAGAAGAGAAGCAAAAAGCAAAGGAGAAAAGGAAAGATATTCCCATTTGAATGCAGAGTTCAAAGAATTGCAAGGAGAGATAAGAAAGGCTTCCTCAGTAATCAGTGCAAAGAAATAGATGAAAACAATAGAATGGGAAAGACTAGAGATCTCTCCAGGAAAATTAGAGATACCAAGGGAATATTTCATGCAAAGAGGGGCTCGATAAAGGACAGAAATGGTATGGACCTAACAGAAGCAGAAGATATTAAGAAGAGGTAGAAAGAATACACAGAACTTTACAAAAAAGATCTTCCTGATCCAGATAACTATGATGGTGTGACCACTCACCTAGAGCCAGACATCCTGGAAAGTGAAGTCAAGTGAGCCTTAGGAAGCATCACTATGAACAAAGCTAGTGGAGGTAATGGAATTCCAGTTAAGCTATTTCAAATCCTAAAAGATGATGCTGTGAAAGTGCTGCACTCAATATGCCAGCAAATTTGGAAAACTCAGCAGTGGCCACAGGACTGGAAAAGGTCAGTTTTCATTCCAATCCCTAAGAAAGGCAATGCCAAAGAATGCTCAAACTACCACACAATTGCACTCATCTCATATGCTAGCAAAGTAATGCTCAAAATTCTCCAAGCCAGGCTTCAACAGTACGTGAACAGTCAAGTTCTAAATGTTCAAGCTGGATATAGAAAAGGCAGAGGAACCAGAGATCAAATTGCCAACATCTGCTGGATCATCGAAACAGCAAGAGAATTTCAGGAAAACATCTATTTCTGCTTTACTGACTATGCCAAAGCCTTTGACTGTGTGGATCATCACAAACTGTGGAAAGTTCTTATAGGGATGGGCATACCAGACCACTTGACCTGCCTCTTGAGAAATCTGTATGCAGGTCAGGAAGCAACTGTTAGAACTGGATATGGAGCAATAGACTGGTTCCAAATAGGGAAAGGAGTACATCAAGGCTGTATATTGTCACCCTGCTTATTTAACTTATATGCAGAGTACATCATGAGAAACGCTGGGCTGGATGAAGCACAAGCTAGAATCAAGGTTGCCAGGAGAAATATCAGTAACCTCAGATATGCAGATGACACCACCCTTATGGCAGAAAGTGAAGAGGAACTAAAAAAACCTCTTGATGAAAGAGAAGAAGGAGAGTGAAAAAGTTGGCTTAAAGCTCAACATTCAGAAAACTAAGATCATGGCATCTGGTCCCATCACTCCATGGGAAATAGATGGGGAAACAGTGGAAATAGTGTCAGACTTTATTTTTCTGGGCTCCAAAATCACTGCAGACGGTGATTGCACCCATGAAATTAAAAGACGTTTACTCCTTGGAAGGAAAGTTATGACCAACCTAGATAGCATATTTAAAAGCAGAGACATTACTTTGCCAACAAAGATCTGTCTAGTCAAGGTTATGGTTTTTCCAGTGGTCATGTATGGATGTGAGAATTGGACGGTGAAGAAAGCTGAGCGTCGAAGAATTGGTGCTTTTGAACTGTGGTGTTGGAGAAGACTCTTGAGAGTCCCTTGGATTACAAGGAGATCCAGCCGGACCATCCTAAAGGAGATCAGTCCTGGGCATTCATTGGAAGGACTGATGTTGAACCTGAAACTCCAATACTTTCGCCACCTCATGTGAAGAGTTGACTCATTGCAAAAGACCCTAATGCTGGGAAGGATTGGGGGCAGGAGGAGAAGGGGGCAACAGAGGATGAGATGGTTGGATGGCATCACTGACTCGATGGACACGGGTTTGGGTAGACTCTGGGAGCTGGTGATGGACAGGGAGGCCTTGGCGTACTGTGATTCATGGGGTTGCAAAGAGTCGGACACGACTGATCGACTGAACTGAACTGAACTGAACTGAACTGATACCAGACAAAATATCTCACTACTGATGATGCACGTCTTGTGACAGACAGACTGTGCGTGTTGGTCCTACCGTCTGTAGTGCTATCTTGGAAAAGTATGTGTGACAGTCACAGAGCACCATCAGCCTCCACGGTCAGGCACCCAGCTGCCCAGTCAGTACCTCACAAATGGAAGCAGTGGAGGAATGGGTTTTCCAAGGAGTTTTCCAGTCTCTCTTTTTCCAATATTGCACCCATCCAATCCACCCAATTCTTTCAAACTGAAATGCCCATCAGGCCACTCCCTGGCACCTTCAATTTGGTTTGCAAGGCCCTCCGTGATAGGAAGCCAGCTTAGTCTCTGGCCTCTCTTCCTCCCCTGACTTCCATTCTATATCTTTCATGGGCTATTCTTTCTCATGCTTGTAAGCTGCCACATGTGCCAACCCTTCCATAGGGCTTTCTACGTTTCCACATAGCACATTTTCTCCTTTTTTTTTTTTTCACCTGAAAACTCTTATTTACCCCTTTTTGTTTACCAAGGACATAAAACCTCTTCTTGGAAGTCCTTGCTAATATCATCACCTCACCCCACTATCAACTGGCTAATTCTTCTCCTCTGTAAGTACTGCACTTAATGAGTTGTATTTTAACTATTTATTCCCCTTAAACTATAAGCCATTTGAGAGGAGGACTAGTTCTATATTCTCAGCCCCACCAGAAAGTTAAGTGCATGGTAAGATTTACATGTGACAACAAACAGCACAGAGTTACTAAATGGAAAACAAGTACAGGGCACCACAGCCTATATTGTTAACCCCCTCGTTCCTTTTAATTAAGACTTTACTGACAGTGGATGATGAGTGCCAGAATGGTCAGCCACAGAGTAAGGCAAACACTGTCCCCATCTCATTGTACACAAGGACATTTGTGGGACACTGTGCTCTGCTCCATCGCTCAGTCAGGTCCGACTCTTTGTAACACTATGGACTGTAGCCCGCCAGGCTCCTCTGTCCATGGGATTCTTCAGGCAAGAATACTAGAGTGGGTTGCCAGTTCCTTCTCGAGGGGATCTTCCCGACCCAGGGATCGAACCTGTGTCTCCTGCTCTGGAAGGTGGATTCTTTACCCCTGAGCCACCTGGGAAGCCCTTGTGGAACACTACCTGAATTTAAAGACAGAACAAGATCCTGCAGCTAGTTCGTCTCTGCCAAACAAATAAGAGCCCATGGCCTTGGCTTAGCCTGCACTCAGCAGTGGGTGGCTGCAGCCCAAGGCAGAAGCCAGGTTCAGCGCCATCTCATAGAGAACAGCTCCACCTGCTGAACTCCTGGACATTCCTCTCACCCTTCATCAGTTTTCTTCTGTGTAGGAGTGACCACGATTTTTGAGAAATAATAGTATCACAGAAGAGACACAGAGGAATTTTGCATTTGTTTCCTTGCCTGCATTTTTTTATGGGACAGTAAGGACCCAGTGTGACAAATATCCACATCACCTCTTGAAAAGAAAGGAACAGCTATGTCAGTATGCCAAGACTTTCTGCATTGCCTTTTTTTTTTTTTTTATAAAGAATTAAACCATCAGGGTACCTGGTGCTATTTAATCTACCTCCCTCTTCTGCAAAGTGGTGATAATCTCTGTCTTCCTGTGGATGAAGGGGGAGGTGTGAAAAGCATTCCAAATTCTCTGCTCATATCCACCAGCAAATAATGTGATAAATACTGATGTGGGTGGTAGGTGGTGTTAAAACATGGGCAAGCAATGAATAAAGCAGATTGTTTGGTAGGAAAATCCTGGGCAAACACACTAGGCATTCCCTGATGGTACAAGTTATTTGAATTACCAGAAATAGTGAAGTGTAAGTGGCTGAACTGAATCACCTAAAGAAGAAAATGAGGAGACTGGAGGAAGGCCAGAGACCAAGAACTTCTGGGAAGGAAATATTTTGTCATTCATCCCAGGTTGCAGAAATGGTCTTGTCAAAAGGCAAGATGCAAAACCCATTTACTATTCCAGTTTTCTGTCTCTATCACAGTACAGATACTGTATTTTAAGAAACCCTGTCCAGTACTAGATTACTGTGCAGGAAAATTAACCAGTATGTACCAAATGTTTTAACAAAGAAAGATGATAGGTCTTAATTAGAAGCCCATGCTTTTGCAAGTAGTTTTGCATAAATAAAATGCTAGCAGCCCTAAAAATAAGAAAGTCCATTAAAAACACAAACAACTTGGCTACAAGTTAGTTTTAATAATAAATCAAGGTCAGACCATTCAAATTTGTTCTCATTGAATTAAGACAACTCAGCTGTTAGGCTGAAATGCAGCAGGTTGCACACATCATAATACAGCTTACACAGTCCTTGAGCTGGAGAAAAAACTCCTTTCTCAGTCTTAAATAGAAAGTAGGTATTTTCCAAGTGAGAGAAGGAACTATAGTAAGAAGAAAAGATCCCAAATTCTTTGCTAGATAACTTCATTTGAACTCTATTTTTAATTCAGTGCTTATAGCTACTACTAGGTTTGAAATAGTTTTATCATTTTTTAGATAAATTTGCTAGATAACTTTGCTAGATAACTTCACTCAAACTCTAGTTTTAATTCAGTGCTTATTGCTACTACTAGGTTTGAAGTAGTTTTATCATTTTTTTTTAATCTACACATAAAATGTTTGCTTCATCATACAACTGGGGCAAGCATTTTGGTTTTCATAGAAAATAAGTCCCATAGTTTTATTATATCCTTGAAAAACAGAATTTGACTCAAAATGTGAAAATAACGCAAAGGCACTGAAAGAGATTATCTAGCTATAAGTATGCCTGGTGATATAGATATAGAGGCAGAAGCAAATATGTGTGGGCATATAACTGTCCTTCACATACACACAAATACTAATTTGTCAATGTCCAAAGAGAACTGTAAATGTTTCTGTTTATTTAGATATAGATTTCTATGAATACATTTTTTTCATTATTTTAACCATGCCAACCAACATGCTACCTGTTGCTCAATAATCATCTAATTTAAAAAAAAAAAACACATTTCCTTCATACTTTTTCAATTAACCCCTAAGCAATGAGGAAGTTTTGAGAGTTCTGCAAAGTCTACTTCTCAAAAATACTCCTGGATCATAACCTCTCAGACCCTGTAGAGTTAGTAGGTAGACTACTAAGCTCTAAGTCCAAGGACTATCACTGGGTCTGACCAGGAATAAATCCCGTGTCTGGCATATGCATGCCAGGTATCCAGCACTCAATAATGAATGGCTGAATACATGAAAAATGTGACACTACTTGAAGATAAAACACCATACTGTCCTAAATGCAGTAGAATATAATGTCCAAGAGCTGAGAATTTTTAGATCACAACTATCTGGATTTAAATTTCAATTCTATATTCTCCTATCGCTGTGATGTTGGGTGAGTTACTGAACTTCCCATCTTTCAGTTACTTTATTTCTAAAATGGGGATAATGACAGTATTTACTCACTATTGTTACTAATATGTGTATTACCAGGATTAGTGCCTTGCACACTGCAAACACCCAACAAGTATTGGTTAAAATCATATTAGCTATAGCCTGAGCCCTAGATAAATAGCAGTCCTCACCCACCTTTAATTGAAATCTTATTATGACCAAACTCACTTGGAAAAGTCAGCAAGTCTCAAGTTACCCTCTCAGGTAAATGTGCCTGAAAGACCATGCAGTATTTAACCCATAATTCTTTTCCCATTGTCATGGTGCTGTCAGTTCAGTACATTACCACAAATGCAATTTTATTTTTCACAATGCAATAGCTGCTCATCGTTTTCTCACATGTTCTGGCTCTTCTGAGACTTTTGTCTCGTGGGGACTGGTTCTCAATCCAGCTCCTTAAATGAGGAGCATGAAGGCATTTTCTCCCTCAGGCCTGAGACAGTGCGAGCCTCCATCAGCCATCAGAGCTCCCTGGTAGTTGGCTCCTCAGAACTCTCTAAGAAGCATCACTAGCCTTCCTGCAATGAGAAAGCTGTGACTCTGCACGTCTCTCTCTCTCACTCTCCTCAATCTTTATCTCAATATCTCTCTCTACATTGGGGCCATACTAGAATTATTTGGATGAGGTAATCTGCATAGCTTATACTTCAGGAATTGAGTCAGAGAAAAATTGCCAGACAGCCCATCATCATGCTGTCTTAATACTGACCATTTACCTCCCGGACTGTAAAAAGTGTCAGTAAAACAATCCTATACTGCTTTAGAGTTTTGATATTTTAAAGTACGTTTATCAAGCATCTCCTATGTGCCAGATCTTGGTCTGTAAAAATGAATGAAATGCAGTCTTGCCCTCAAGGAGTTCACCATTAACTGGAATACAAACCAGATGATGTTTAGTGATTGAACAGGGCATAAGATCTCTTTCAGAAGAATCAGGTATCACTTCTCTTTGGAAGTAATGGATAAATTCTCAGGAGGCAATATCCAAGTAAGGACTTAAAACATGAAATAGATTTAACTGGGCACGAAGTAGTATGAGCAAAGGGACAAGAAGTGAGAATGAAAGGTCCACGTTGGGACTGGGAATTTCCAACGGCTAAGAGTATTATGCCTGAGAAACAAGAAAACCATGCAGGCGGCATCTGCAGTATCTTTATCGTGCCTCACTGCTTACATTATCTTAAAATTTGTATCAAAAAATTTAAAGTGTCACGATGTATCACTCTTCTTTTTTATTTTTCTTAGTCATTTAAAAGTACAAAAATATTCTTAGCTTATGGGTCATACGCAAACAGTGATAGGACATTTTAGGCCCATGGGGTGTAGTTTATCAACCCTTGCCTTAAATAAACTACTGCAAATCCCACCTACAAAAGAAAGACAAGTTAATTTTTAAATGGGAAATCATTGTTGCTTCTTTACAGATATTTTCAAGACCAACATTGAGGCTGAATACGAGGTACTCAGGTACTTCTAAAGGTGGTGGGCTTTTAAGGCAAATATAATTTTTCCTTCTTTTTCCCTAAGGCTTTAAGTTAAATGAATATCAAGGAGAGTCTCATATGTGAAATTAAACAAATTTGGGTGACTGGAAGAGAGCCTGTCTTAGTCTGTTCAGACCTGTGAGAAAATACCATAGATTAAGTGATTTATAAACAACAGACATTTCTTGCTCATGGTTCTGTAGTCTAGGAAGCCTAAGGTCAAAATGTCATAAGATCCAATATCTGGTGAGGGTCCCCGTCCTAATTCATAGACTGGTGCCTTCTTGCTGTGTCTTCACATGACAGAGAGGACAAGGGAGCACCATAGGTCACTTTTATAAGGGTACTAATGGCTTCTCTTGGTGATTGCAGCCATGAAATCAAAAGACACTTACTCCTTGGAAGGAAAGTTATGACCAACCTCGACAGCATATTAAAAAGCAGAGACATTACTTTGCCAACAAAGGTCTGTCTGGCCAAGGCTATGGTTTTTCCAGTGGTCATGTATGGATGTGAGAGTTGGACTGTGAAGAAAGCTGAGCGCCGAAAAATTGACGCTTTTGAACTGTGGTCTTGGAGAAGACTCTTGAGAGTCCCTTGGACTGCAAGGAGATCCAACCAGTCCATCCTAAAGGAGATCAGTCCTGGGTGTTCATTGGAAGGACTGATGCTGAAGTTGAGACTTCAATACTTTAGCTGCCTGATGCGAAGAGCTGACTCATTAGAAAAGACCCTGATGCTGGGAGGGATTGGGGGCAGGAGGAGAAGCGGACAACAGAGGATGAGATGGTTGGATGGCATCACCGACTCGATGGACATGAGTTTGGGTAGACTCTGGGAGTTTGTGATGGACAGGGAGGCCTGGCGGGCTGCGGTTCATGGGGTGGCAAAGAGTCAGGCATGACTGAGCGACAGAACTGAACTGAATGGCTTCCCTGGTGGCTCGGATGGTAAAGAATCCACCTGCAATGTGGGACACCTGGGTTTGATCCCTGCGTTGGGAAGATCCCCTGGAGGAGGACATAGCAACCCACTCCAGTATTCTTGCCTGGAGAATCCCCATGGACAGAGAAGCCTGGAGGGCTATAGTCCACGGGGTTGCAAAGATTAGGACATGACTGAGCAATTAAGGACATATACATACACTGAATGTCATTCATAAGGGCTCCATCTTCATGATATAATTACCTCCTGAAAGCTTTATCTTCTAACACCATCAATGTGGAGTTAGGTTTCAACATACAAACACTCAGATGATAACAAATTTTATCCTACTTTAGGGATAGTCATTTATATATCTAAGGACATATTTGCTATCAGCTGAAAAAATCATTCCCAAGTCATTTCTCTGCCAAAATGATAAAACTCCTGAGTCATTTAATCTACTACAGTAGCACAAAATGTTAATAAAAAAATCCTAAATCATGATACCTCAGAGGCAGATCTGGACATTATAACATCATCTCAAGCCATAGTCTGTTTGAAAGTTATATCCATGGAAAGGGCAGAAGTAAAAAAGTCCAGGGAAGTGTCTTCTCAACACTTACAAGGTGGTGATCTGGTTCTAAGGACACATGCTCCTTCAACTCTAGCCATGCCTTTCCTCACCAGCTACCCTCTTATGTTCTTTTTTATCTTATTTCTTCTTTGTGGACAAGAAGGAGGTAAACGGAACAATCAGTGAAAAGCCAAATCTATTCTTGGGAAGTTTTCTATGTATTTACTTTATGTATACTTTATGTCCTCTTTGCAAGGCATAACCACTTAAGTCTGGATGACCCTGATTCAGAATATCCAGGGGAATAGTATACTGCTTTCTCCTACTGCCTTGAATAATAATAATCATACTGCAATCCTAAGTGGTGACCATCCAACTCATTCTGAATGAGTTCCACATATTGACTAGGGAAGCGAGATCAAGAAAATGACATAAACACTCATTTTTAACTCTAAAACATACAGAATGACCAAGGAAAAATCCCTTGAGTGTTTATTTAATCAAATTCTATTGTGAAGAGAGAAGACAGAAATCATTTAAAGTTGTGCATCTGTGTGTGTGCATAGGCAGTGAAAGGATTCAGGTGAATAACTTCACCCTTTGGAAAAATCAGATTCCTTTGGCCAGTTTGAGACCAAGTACTTAAGAGGACATTTCAAACTGGGGTGTCTAACCTGATATCAAAATACACCATGAGTTTTGATTCCAAATATCTCGGGCACTGAGATGATGAAGAAGGAAAGTACCATTCTAATCACAGCTTGTTGATTCAAGATCAGGAGAGTTTAAAATGGGTAGGAGTGGCCTTACCTACTGCCCAGCCCCGTTCTGTCTGCAAACTCTTAACCTTGCATAAAGACCTGGCTTAAATGTCATTTCCCCAAGACTTGCCTCCCACTCTCAGAAAAAAATTAATTGTCCCCAACTCATCCTTGCTCGCATAGCACTTTGCACTAAATTCTAATAGCTATTACGCACTTACCACACTAAATTGCTATTTATCTGTTTATGTGTCTGTCTATTTCCACAAGAATATGCACCCTCAAAGGTAAAGATCAGGTCTTATTTATCTTGTATTCCCAGCACTCAGTAGTGTGCTGACACGTCAACCACTTAAAACATGTTTTAGGATTTTTATTATTAAAGAAATGCATGCCCATGTTAAAAATTCAAAATAGCATGGACTAGTATAGAAGAAGAGGTTAGAAGCTGCCTTTCTATCATCCAGACCATCAGTCCTATTCCCCAATGAGATCTAAGAGATTTTTCAAAGTTTATAAACACTACATGCACCTCTTCCACTGCACACCCCACTCACCAGCGTATTTGGCTCTAAAAGCAGTCCAGCATGCAAGACGGGCCGCTGATAGCAACACGACCTGGCTGGGTGTGAAAACCTCCAGAGCAAAGGCCAGAGACATGCTGTCACTATAGTGGGAAATATACAGCCAGACTAGGTAGAAATTAGTTCTACATTATGAATTGAAAACAAGTTCTCTCTACTCAGGGCTTCCCTGTTTGCTCAGATGGTAAAGAAACTGCCTGCAATGCAGGAGACCCGGATTGATCCCTGGGTCAGGAAGATCCCTGGAGAAGGGCATGGCAACCAACTCCAGTACTCTTGCCTGGAGAATTCCATGAACAGAGGAGCCTGATGGGCTACCATCCATGGCGTCACAAAGAGTCGGATGCTATTGAGAAACTTTCACATTCACTACTTTTCTCTCTACTCACTGACATTTTTCCTCTCTTGTTTTGATCTCTAACTCTCTGACTTACTCTGTCTCTACGCCTTGGTTACAAGTTCTGTCTTTGTCTCCTGTCTTCCTTTCTCAATCCACAGTTTCACTGGCTCATTGCACCTTATCTCCTCTTTATAATCTTCTTTTGTCCACTTTTTCTGTCTATGTCTTGCTCTCTGTCTCTCTCTGCCACTATCATGGTCTCGCACTCTCTTTTCCTCTCCCTTTATTCCTTCTCTTTTTCCATCTCACTGCTTCCATTGTCTCTCAATCTCTTCCTCTTGGTTTCTTTGTCCTCTTTCCTCATTCTGGAGATCACTGTCCATTCATCTCTCACAATCAGCAAACATTCTCACTGTGGCCATACAGCAGCATCTAGTAATTCACTTTTAAGAGTGGAAACTTAAAGATACCAGTGCTGTGAATACACAGAGATGCACGAGATGCCCACAACTATGACGCATGTACTAGTATAAACATATATGAGAGAGAGATGGAGCCCAAGATCAAGAAAGAGACTGAGATGCAAATTAAAAGGCATGCTTCTTTATTGGAGACAAGAAGCTACTCAAATTTTCTGGAGGTATAGTCAGGTAGGTGAAATTACCTCCAGATCTCTCTTTCTGGAATCAACAAAGGGGATGATATGCAAACGGTCCTGAAACCCCTGCTGCTGCACAACTAGAAGAGAGGTGTGGAGTGATCCTGCAGCTTCGAACACACACAAAAAAACCCTGGGCACCAGCTCCTTCCCAACAATAGTGACTGGAAGCAAATCAGGCAACTTGAACGTGGGCTCTTTGTCTAGTTCAGTTTGCCTGGAATGCAATTCTGATGAGGCCAAGTTCACAAACTTGCTTGTTCTCTCCTGTTTTGTTTCTTTTCCTTTTTTTCATTTCTCAAATAACCTTTAAAAATAACTCAAGCGATGCACATTTATGGGAAAACAATAACACCAAAACTATGGGCAAACAAAATCAGCTACAATCCGAGCGTTCATAATCGGAGGCAAGCATTTTGAACCATACCTTCCCTCTGTTTCTATTACACAAGTGAAATTTTATATAATATTTTGTAAAGTATTGAGCCACTTCTAAGTATATTTCTAGGGTCTTGGGATATATAAGGGGACAACACAGTCATTAAAAAAAAAAAGAAACACTTTGTGGGGCTTACATCTGTTGTTGTTGTTTAGTCACTAAGTTGTGTCTGACTCTTTGCAACCCCATGGACTGTAGCCCACCAGTCTCCGGGGCCCATGGGATTTCTCGGGCAAGAATACTGGAGTGGGTTGCCATTTCCTCCTCCAGGGGATCTTCCCGACCCAGGGATGGAACCTGCATTCCCTGCAATGGCAGGGGGATGCTTTACCAGTGAGTCACCTGAGAAGCACTTACATCTGTACTATTTTTTAATTTTAATTTTACATTTTCTTTTATTTCCCTTTTCTTATATTTTGTGGAACATTTATATATATATATATATGTACATACATGTACATATATACATGTACATATATGAGACACATAAGCAATCTTTTAATGGCTGGATATTCTACAACACTCACATGGAAGGTCGTGAGTTGTCTCTTCTAGGTGAAAGGCAGTTTTTCCCATGGAAATATCAAACAAAACAGCAAATATTTAGTAAGCTGGTTGTGATGTCATGATTCATAATAAAACTATATATATTTTGCCTCAGTCCCCATTTCTGACACAGAGCTTCTAAAATTCCTGGATTTTCCTGTGATGAGATGTTAATGAGGTGACTTTGGACCACAACTAAGGGTGTAGGCTGATTGCCAAAATACTAACCATGTGATTAGAGGGTTGAAACTTTCAGTCCAACCCCCATGACCTCTGGGGAGCGGAAGGGGGCAGAAATTTGAATCAATGCCCAGTGACCAATGATTTAATTGTTCCTGTGTAATGAAACCTCCATAAAAACTCAAGACAGGGTTCTAAGAGCTTCTGGGTTGGTGAATAGTCGGAGATCAAGGAGGGGGGTGCACTCAGCACAGGAAAGCCCCACACCCTTCCCCCATGCCTTGTCCTGGGCACCTCTGCCATCTACTGTCCCTGAGTTATATTCATTTATGATGAACTGGTGATCTAGCAAGTGAAAAGCTTCTCTGAGTTCTGTGAGCCACTCTAGCAAATGAATCAAACACAAGGAGGAAGTTGTTGAAGCCTCCCATCTATAGCCTATCAGCCAGAAGTGCAGGTGGTCACCTGGACTTGGGGCTGACCCTGGAAGTTGGAAGTGTGGGGCATGGTCTTGTGGGACTGAGTCCTTAACCTGTGAAATCTGATGCAACCTCTGGGTAGACAGTGTCAGAATTAAAGCATTGGACATCCACCTGGTGTCAGAGAAACGCTTATTGGTGTATAAATAACCAACCTCCCACTCACACACTGGAGACTTGGACCGGAACCCTATAACGACTATCACTTGCAAATAGTTAAGAGATGCTGAAAGGCACAACAAAAAGAGTAGACGAGAGTCCTGGCATCATTACAAGAAAATGGAACCAGAATAAAAAAACAAACAAAAACGGAGAAACAGAAGCAATGAGCAACATATTACAAACATCTCTTAGTAAGTCATACTCAAATACTGTTAGTAATAGTACTAATACTAACAAAATAATGATGATAACAACAATAATAATAGGTTACCTTTATTGATTTCTTACTATATGGCAGATGCCACTTTCAGCATTTTTCTATCTGTTGTCTCTCCAACCATCAAGAAACCATAGAGAAAGTACACCACTATTACTCCTATTAAACACGTGAGGCAACTAAGATACCAAGTTACAAAGCTAACCGCCAGAGTTCAGTTATCTGGGAACAGGAATTCAAACCATTCATTAAATGCTATGTTATATTGACAACAATGTACTCTTTTAGCCACTTGTTTTGCCCAAGGACATATGGACATCCAGGAAAGAGAACCGCATAGGATATATTCAGTGATAGAGACATCACCATCTGGCATAAAGGCACCATCTTTCTCTGCCTGGGGAACCTGTCTTGTGCCATTTTATCTCTCTCTCTTACAGAACCTTCCACCAGGTTCTCACCACTGGGGACATAATTTTCATTGAGCAGGTGATTAAAGTGTTGGACTTCAGCTCTCCTTGCAGAAAAGTAAAGCATACTGACCTAAGATTGTGCAGACAACGGAAGGGGTTCATAGACCGCAAAACTCACACACAAATTTTAGGAAAATTATTTTCAAACCTCAGTGTTTCTAAGGGCGTTTGAAAAACATAGATTCCCAGCCCCCATCAGCAGATTCAAAAGCAGGTCCCAAAAAGGTGAATTGAAAAGCGCTGCCCTAGGAGCCGAAGGAGGGAGCCCATGGCCGCTCAGTTAAGAAATTCTCTGTCAATTCAGCAAAACGCGAGGCAGGGTAAACAGGGCTGCAGATAGGTTTCTAAGCAAAGTGACAACCGTGCCTAAAATAGCTTTTTCTCCCCTTGAATGATTCTAATCAAGAGTGTGTTTTGGAATGTGTGGAGATAGGGAAAGACCTTTTGCTTTTCACCTCCCCCCATCCCCCACAGGCCCTGGAGCAGGATCCACCGCCCACAGTTTTCTGCCTCAATAGCCTCTGCAAGTCTGATTAGGGGAAGACCACTGCAGGCATTAATTCACTGGCTTCAGGGCACAACATGATTAGTTGGTTGTCTGAAAACCTTATTCTTATTAGCACCTCCCTTAAAGACTGTTCAAGTTGTCCACACTGTCACTCCTGGGTCATCAGCCAGAAGGGAGAAACCAATCAGCACATCCCCACATCCTCCCGGATAACAAGGTAACACATATTAATAACCCCAGACAAGCCACTCCTGGGGACGGGATGAGCGGAGGGGAGGGCTTTGACCAAGCTCCATCATGGAGCAGTTTATTTCCAAGTAAAGTATATCAGGTCAGAGACCTCAGATCGGGGTGACATGAAAGGAAGCACCCCAAAGTGGGGCACTCTTGCCAAGAGTTCTCCCACAGTTCTCTGCACTGACTTAAGGCATTATCTCAAAAAGAAACTCAGAGGTAAACCCTGATGAAGGGACAGCACGATCAAACGGAAAAGGTTCTGGAGCCAGAATGGGCAAAATCAAATTCTATCACTGCCACCAACTTAGAGTTGGGTGAACTCGGGCCAAATCGTTAAGCCTTGACTTCCTTAGCTTTAGAGCAAGGATAATGATATCTAGGGCATAAGACTGGTGTGAGGATGAAGTGAAATAACATGGCAATGCTCCAGAATGTACTTCCAGGGAATCTGGTCACTAAATTGGTGGTCATTTATGCTATTATTGTTAGGAATGATTTCTGTTAAAATCAATACAGCTTATCTGGCTGCAGAGAGTCTCCCTAGTTTGTGGCAAACTCTCCTCTGCTCCCTTCTCCCACCTCAACCTCATCCCCACACCCAAAAGTTAGAAGAAGCAGAAAAGGCAATAGCTGGTAACTCTGTTATAATCCTTGAGCAAATAAAATCCACTGGAGTCAACAAGGCATCCCTTCAGTTTACCGCTGCTCTCCAAAGTTGAAGCTCTAGATTCCTTTGACCGAGACCATACTTAGTATTACTTTCAACTAGATTTCATAGGCATAAGGCAATTAAAGAGGGGGAAGAGATGGCTCCCCCCCTCTTCTCTGCAAGTGCCTGCTGCAATAAGCCCAGCGATAAGTAATCTCATCTCTGAAGACCATTAGCCCTGGAACACACATGGTAGACAGATTATTACCGGAGACTTTACTTGCAAGAAAGTCCCATCATCTCCCTCTAGGGTCCCTTTTAAAAGATTTAAACAATGCCAAGAGCATGATTTTGACCAGACCACTTGCTCTGAAGCCCAGGCCAAATAACTCAAATAGCTGAGCCTAGAACTCAGGAGTTCCATGGCCAATTCATACTTCACCCCAGGATGGCAACCACTGCAGACACAGGTGCGTGGGCTTGAGGCAAGCTGTGAAGCTAGGATGCAGCTGCGTCCTAACTCCTGGCTGTGAAAAGCCAGTGGCGTTCCAAGCCGAGAATCAGTCGTGCTGTGTGACAAAACATTTTTGACCCTCTGCTTCCACTAACAGACCCACTTAATACCAACACCCTGCTTTCCCTCTTTGAGAAATGTGGATGATATTTGTCTTTTCCATCTCCTAGGACTGTTGCAAGAATGAAAACTGAAGTCATCAAAGTAATGTTTCCATCTTTGAAAACTGAGGCATTTTGCAAAGGAAAAGGGCTATGTCCAATCTAAAGTGGTATAACAACATTCAGGAGTGCTATAGAAATAGACACAATATCTTTCATACACATGCAAAATTTCATGTAGGAGTTCCTGCAGAGCACTGACGTCCTTTTTTTTCCCCTACCTACATTTTAGAATAGGCTCTCTTTTTCCTTGCAAACCGTGCTCCGAAAGAGTCCAGCTTTGTTTCTCTCCAACCACGGACTGTTCCACCCATCCCATAGGCACGGAATGCGCACTCCCCCTCGGGAGTAACCACTGCCCATTCATGGAGCCTGGTTCCACCTCACACTGACCACGCCTTTTCTCTGCCATCCCTTTGGCCACTTCAGGGATACCGTTTGGCTAGTTTCCCATCTAGGACACACAGGTGCATTCACCAACCTTTCCAGCCAGAGATACATGACAGTAATTGAGACATACACAAAGACAGGACAAATATTTTCCATACATTTAGTTAACAGAAGCTGTCAGGAAGCCAAATTAATTTATCTTCCAGGCAGCCCAGCCAGTGATATTTCTAATCAAGAAGTTAAAACAAACAAAAAAAAGGTCTGTTGGTGAAAACTGCATGTGAAAAATGTCAGGGTAAAAATGAAACAATGATGAATCCAGCTGAAATTTAATGTGCAAATATTATATTAACTGCAAATAAGGGCAGTTATGCCCTCAAGTGACCATACAGGTTTTTATTAATATTTTCTATTTGGGCTTGGAATGCAGCCAAACTCACTAGGAGATGAGTGTGTATATGCTTAAATCACATTTTTTAAACTATTTCTAAGGTTAAAATCATAAACATAGTTTACATTTAACGTAGGTTAATTTCCTTGATATAGATAGGAATTTTTACATCTCCACTCTCAAATTTACTCATGCCATCCATTCAGCTCAAAATATCCTTGTAATAATATCCGTCTTTTAATTAAAAATTTCTCTGCATTTTAAGGTTCGGCTGAAGCACCTACTTTGCAATAAAGTTTGGAGATCACCCGAGACCAAAGGTGCCTGCCTAACCTGTCTATCAACTCCTACAGCACCAGACACCCCAGAGGACACTTACCTTCTGCTGCTCCTTCAGGGCATTCTTCGGGTAGCAGACTGAAAGCTCTTTGAGGGCAGGTATCATTTTTTTCTCATCCTTATGCATCAATCCACATATGTTCCTACTATCAGTGCCTGACAAATATTAGAATTCAATGCATGTTCATAGAATTAAAAGTAAATATGATACTTTGTATAATTTGTGTAAGCTTCTTACCTTAATGCTGCCATATGACAAGCCCACCTTAAATATGAGCAACTACTAGTCTCTTAAATAAATAAGAAAATTGCGTCAACTTCTCTACCCTAGCTTATGAGTTTCTGGGATCCTTCTTTAAAAGGATGTGGACATAATTTTCAAAGTCAACACTGATGTCAATTTACTCTAAAAAAAAAAAAATCCCATTAAAACATCTCAAGGGATCTTTACTTTCCAATTTCACAATAGGTTGCAATTTTTTTGTTCAAAGATACTGGTGGCTCAGATGGTAAAGAATCCACCTGCAAGGCAGGAGACCCAGATTTGATCCCTGGGTCACAAAGATCCCCTGGAGAAGGGAATGGCTACCCACTCTAGCATTCTTCCTGGAGGATTCCACGGACAGAGGAGTCTGGACGCTATAGTCCATGGATTGCAAAGAATCAGACACAGCTGTATGACTAACACTTTTACTTTCACCAAGAGTCTTAACCTGAAGATATGATTTAATAAACCTAATAAACTATATTTTGCTGCAAATCTACATTGAAATGAATGCCTGCTTGGGTCTCAAATGCCTTAATTTCCTATTAAAGATATGCATATAAACCACAGAGAGAGGAAGAATCTTGTGAAATGAAAGGCGTGCTCATTCACAGGTCAAGAGTATAGCTCCGTGTGTCATTTCTGAATCCTGAATACTCCCGGGGCACTTTATTTAGATGTAGAAGGTGCAAAATACCTACAGGTTGACAAAATTTTTTAATTGGATTACAATCTGTAAGGGATTTCAGCGATGTTATGGTATATTCATGTCATTTTACAGAGGATAAAGTTGAGGCTACAAGAGTTTGATAGACTACCAGGACATATCTAACTTTTGTGTATAGCCAAGACTATAACCCAGGGGTCTTAATTACCAGGAGAGATGTATTTCTGCTACACAAAATAAGAAGTACCATTTATTGAGCACTTGTTGTGTACCGCCTCTTTGTGTAAGTGATGTCAAATCTTCAGGAGAAAAAAAAAAAAGATGTGCCCTCCCCATATTATAGTTGAGAAAACAGAAGCTCAAAGAATTTAAGGGTCTTGCTCAAAGCAGCATGCTGGGTCACTGGACAGCTAACATTCAAACTCAACTCTGCTTCCAAACCCATTGCCTTCCCCGTCACACCACATTAACACCCATTAACAGAATAAAGTGCTGATGAGAGAAGAAGGTATTATGTGGCTTGCTAGAGAAATCGAAAATCCTTTATCATTTCACTCTAGGAAAAAACGTTTACAAAATTACATGAAAGTATATAGTCAAATGAAGTATTCATAAGCAACCTCTCTATAAAATCAGATTTGTAATTAACTTAGAAAAGGAATCTATTCCTGAAGAACACCAGATCTGAAAGCTGAATGATGGCACATTACCTCGTGCTCAATGAATCACCAGGTGCGGATCCCATGTCTCAGTAAAGATGAAGATGTGGGCGGATAAGAGAACAGCCAAATCACTACTTTAAGGTAAAGAATGCAATGTGACAGGCACAGGTTATACAGTCCTTGCTTTCCTACAAAGAGATGGAGTTTCCAGCTAAGACTATGCCTTCCTCTACCATCATGTGAAATCTGTCCCAGACAGGAGTCTTTAAAATACAGATCTCCAAGGGTCTGGGATTTTCTACCCCACTTAACGTCTCTAAGACAAGTTATTCTGTGGGATTTTGAAGTCAGATCACCCCGGGAGTCAGTGTCTGTTCTGCCACTGAACTGTTATATCTTTTTAGCAAATCATTTAACCTTCTGAAGCCTCAGTTTCCTCACTAATGCAATGGAGATAATAATACCTACTCATAAAATTTTTGTGAAAATTAAATGAAGTAATGAATGTCAGGCATCTACCCCAAAACCTGACTCAAGTTGGGACTCAGTTTACTCACTAAGGATGGATAGTAAATGTCAAGTCCCAGGACAGCAAAAGGCAAAAAAGTATATAAAAACCAACCAGATCATCATTCACTATGATAAATGCAGTATTAAAAGTATCATAATAGCAAAATATGTCAAGTAAAAGCCTCTATTAACAAATCTTGTAACACTATTTTTAGTGAGAAAGGGACAAGAGAGTGAACTGAAATATTCAAATTGACTCCAGCATAAAAATATGAAAAAGAGATATTAACACTTGACACCTGCCTCAGGGATATTGTAAGGATTAATCAGTACAGAACTTTGAAATTCCTTGGATATAAAGAATAAACACATCCCCACCATACATATGTATAGATAAATATATATTTTAACAAACTAAGAACTACTCTGTAAATTTAGATCAGGGCACAGCATGCCTTGGATGAGTAGGGTAGGAACAATATGTTCTTGCTTACGACACCAAGCTCATGACAAATGATTCATACCCAGCACCTTTCATGCCAAAAGATCCCCCCAGGTGTTCTACCAACTTCATCAACACTTTTCATCAAGCTAGACTGCAGCACAGAGGAATCACATCACACCCACAGATGAGGCAAAACAGTCATATCTTTACCCAACTGCACAAGTCCAACAGAGGAGGGGGCAGGAAGGAGAAGGGAAAGAGTTGCGAGAAGGATCCAGAATTCTTCACAAGTTTGACAGGCAGCCTATAATTACCATACATTTACACCTTTAATGCAGGTGTTATTGTCATCAGAAGCCCTACTTAGCAAAGACTTTTAGCTAAAGGTGAGACAGGTTCAGAGGACGTGTATTGCCCCTGGCCCTGAATGGGTTGGGGGTGGATCCATAAGGGATGGCAGTTAAAGGAGAAGAAAATGAGAGCCCCACCCCCCACCCCCACTCACTGCTGTCCTCAGAGTTAGGTTAGTGGATTTCTTCCTCTGGGGGAACGTGCAGAGCCATGAGATGAGAGTTACAAAGATGTATACACTACTTTACAGTCACGACGCCCTCTTAAGTATATCCTGGCACATAATTCTCAGTAATGAATCTGACAGGCATCCTCCCCTCCTGTTTTAGACATGAGAGAATCCACATTCAGGCAATCAGCTTGTCAGGATCAAACCACAAAAAGGCAGAACTAGACCTCAGGTCTCCACTCTGCTTTTCACATCACAAAGTTGCCCAGAAAAGTTTCTTTCCACCTTCCTTACTTTCAAAAATATTTTAAACTTTCTCTCTCCTATGAATCTGGGATGGCTTTGTGGAAGCTCCTGATAAAACAGTTTCTCTTCCTCTACTAACTATATGTATACACTGAGAAAAAAACTACAACAATTTGCATGTAAGTGGGCAGGGATGGAAGGTGTGACCTTGTAGAATGACGACTTAGGATAGAGATCTCATTAGTTTACATGATTTCAATGCTCCAACTTTTAGCACTTTGATTATTTCCTACATCATCTCCAACTTCTTTACACGTCACCCATCCAAGCCCTGACCCATAAGCCTGACTGGGTTTATAAGCACCATTTAAAAAGGGCCAGCAGGGCTTGGCAGCATTTCTTAAATGGTGTCTAAAATTTGCCAAAGATGTACTCTCCTTTTCTTGCTCTTTCCAAGATCTTTCAAGAGGTGAACTAAAGCAGAGGTCTAATGAGTGAGTGATATTTTACAGCTTGCATTACATTAAAAGCCAGAAATATTTTGAGTCCAAGGTCCTTTACTTCTTGATACAAGATCTAATATGTCTGATGAGTTTAAAATCTCGTCTTAAAGCTGAGGGCTTTGAGTTAATCACTTAAAACAGAGCAAAAGTTATTTAATCAGTTTAAGAAGATTCAAGTTCAAATTGGGGGATTAATTTTAGTGATTATGATATGAAAGATATGACAGTTAAGGTAAGGAATGAGGGCAAGGGTCTCCAGACCTTGAATGAAAACAATTTCAGTTTCAATTATTTGATTAAACCAGTACTGGGCACCATAGCTTTCGTCATAAAGGCTAAACTGTAGGGAAAGCCGTGCTGATATTCTCAGAGATATGATACAAAATATTATTTATCACAACTTGCTTTAATACAATTTATGTCTATGTACCCAAGAAATCCATAATGATAGGTTCTTATTTTAAAATATTCACAACTCTCATTTAAAAAGCTGACAATGAACACAATTTACTAAAGTGGCACTTCCCTGGAAAGGTCTCTGGCAATTACATCACAACTTAAAACATTTTGAAATGTACCAGGATGCACAGCTTGTGCCTAGTACAAATACCACAATCTTGGTAATCCGATAGAAGCTGAAACTTTGATTTTTCTTTTTCATTTTACCGTCCTTGGTTGCTATGTTCTTGTCTGCTTAACAGCAACATAGGGAAGTTTCCATACTTTTAAATCACCTACAGTTATTACCACCAAAGCTCTTTCTTAACTATTTCAGCTCCTTGAAGTTTCTAGGTGCAGTTTAAGTTGGAATAGCTCCCTCAGATTCCAGATATTCAGGTTTTTCCAAAAATCTAAAACCTTCCCTGACTTGGCCGCCGCTCATGGACTTGCAACCACGCTCCCCTCCCAAGTATCAGCCTCCTGGAAATCCAGCAATCCCTCTCCTTCCTTAACAAGGCAAGAGTGAAGTCTTTATTCGTGCTCTTCACTACAGGAGGTCAGGCAATGGAGGAGAACAGGGAGTTGTTGTCACAGAGATATATCTGATCTTCCTGGGACCGATCAAGTCCGAGAACAACCACTCATTCACAGGCTGGAAAGCCCCAGCTCTCCAAACACACTGGCTGATGCTGTTAGAAGATGCTGGAGAGTTCCCGTCCTGAAACTTGCATCCACTTGGTCCCCAGAAACAGAATGCATTAAGGGCAGCTCATTATCCACTGAATTTCTCTTCCATGCTAGGAAGAAGGGGTTAGGAGCTCTGCACAAAAATAAAATTAAAAGGCTACAAATAAAGACTTTAAAAAAATCTTACTTGCTCTCATCCTTAAGTCTAGCAAGTAAAAGGAAAGTCACTTGAGGGAACAGGAGGCTGCCTGGAAATTTAACCCTTTCATTTCTGCATTCAGAATACTTTAACCCCCTCTGTTTGCCTCGTCTTGGCTCCATCCTACACCATTGAGACCAAAGAAACGGGAAACAGCGATCTGTCTGCCCTGTAAGAAGCTTTGTTAGAGGTTTGGAGAGGACTCCGGTGTTGCTGGGAAAGGGGTGGGGGTAACTACCTAGTTGGTGGCGTTTAACTCCTTGGGGAGAAGGGCAGGGAAGACTAATTTGCAGCATCTTTCAAGTCCCCAAACCCCATGTCCCCAAATTCTCCATCAGATCACACAGTTGACTTTAACCCTTTCCCTCTTCACCCCTTCGCCCTCAGTCCCATTTTACTCACGCTGCTGTTGTGGCCAGACCAGTGGACCATGGCTTGGTTGTGTGCTGAGTCGCCCGTCAGCGCGAACGTGGTGCTGGTCAGTTTCAGCTCCTCCAGCCGGAAGCGAGTGGCTTTGTCCGGGTCCCGCTCCGGAGTCCCAGGCTCCTGCTGCCCTCTGTCCCTTAGCACTCCCCGCGGGCTTCTACTCGTCCCCTCTCCTCGCTCAGCCTTCTCTAGATCCTCTCCACTCCGTCTCTTCCGGCCAGAGCGTGGAGCGACCGCCACCGGCGCCCCAGTGCCCGGGGCCCGCTCCAGGGACAGCGCTCGGTCCCCGGGGGCCACTGCGAACAGGGGTCTTCCGAGTTGAGGCAGGGGCTCAGCAGGAGCTCTGCCTCGCGGTCCCTGGTGAGGAAGCCCCCCTGGGGTCGGAGCCCAGCGTGGGGCCGCGCTGGGATGCCGCGGGGGACAACAGGAGCCGCCGCCGCAGGAGCCCGGGGCGCAGAGGACCAAGAGCCCCGCGCCCGCGAGGAGCGCGCTCAGCCCGGCTGGGGAGCCGCCGCCGGCGCCAACTTTTCCCATCGCGGGAGCGGAGAGGAGCGGAGAAGGGGTCCCGGACCAGAGGCGGCGGTGCGGGGCTCTCAGCTGGCTGGCTGCGAGGGGCAGGCGCTCAGGACCCCAACTCCATCCAAGTTGGGCCGCGGTGGGGGCGGGCCGTGGCGGCGCGAGGCAGGTGGCGGCCGCTTGCTCGGGCTGGGTCGGTGCCGAGCACGGGTTCGGACAGAGCGAGCCGCCGCCACGCGGGGGTGGAGCCGAACTGAAGTCGCGGGCGGAGCGGGCGCTGGCGCGCGACGCGGGAGGAAGGGTGGGCGCTGCCGGGGCTCGGAGCGCCGCGTCCCGCTCCCGAGCTGCGCTGCGCGCGGGTGGCTGCGGGGACTGGATGAGCCGCCGACCCTCCCCTTGGGCTCGCCCGCGCCGCCGCCGCCCGCTCCTCGCCTCCGCGCGCTCTGCGCGCCCGCAGCCGCCGGGCTCTGTTGTGAGCCCGAGCGCCCCTCCCGTGGGGGTGGCCAGCGGAGTGGTCACTGTGTTGGGGATTTCCTATTCCTGTTTTATTGTTTCTATCAGTCTCTGTGGCTGTTTCTTTCTTTTTAAAATCCCCCTCTCTGGTCATTTTCAGTTTGGAGAATAGGGATGAGTTGGCTTCTCCTCTTCTTAGTCTCAGCGAGTTGGCATCTTGACCTTACCTTGGGAACAGTGTGTGTCCGAGCATCAGCAGAGAATGATGTAATTAAAATATCGCGGGTGTGTGATATGTGTGTGTGTGTGTGTGTGTGTTTGTAGTCTGAGGGATTTTTTCATCAATTATCCCTCTTAGATTCCCTTCCTTGATCTCCTAAATCACTCACTGTATTTGAACCCAGTCTTAGTGTATTTTGTGGACTATACCTTGGTTTCCTTAAAAGACTGCACACTCATTGAGGACAGGAAGACTATGTTGTGTGCAACTTGGAAGAAGTATCCAGTTCGTTGTTGCCTTTTATCTTTAGTACTTGACACAGTGTCCTATATGGTAGGAGATCTGTCAGTCATTAATTCAATAAATACTTATTGTTAAGATAGGTTTCCCAGGTGGCTCAGTGGTAAAGAATCTTCCTGCCAATGCAGGAGACACAGGTTAGAATCGTAGGTGGGGAAGATCCCCTGGAGAAGGGAGTGGCAACCGACTCCAGTATTCCTGCCTGGAAAATCCCATAGACAGAGGAGCCTGGCAGGCTATAGTCCACGTGGTCACAAAGAGTGGGACATGACTGAGCGCATTTACTGTAAGTCTGTTATATGCAGTTCTGTGTGCAGATGCCTATGGGAAAGGAAGCTTGGTGCCCCATCTTTCCTGTGGCATTAGTGCCTAACCCAGAGCTATTAACACAGGCCTTTAGATTCCTAGTAGCAAACTTCATGTGGATGCTGGATGCTCTGCCATTAGTTTGCTGTGGAATCTCAAACAAGCAGTAGTCTCTCAGCTTCCCAGGTTTAAAACAAAGTTGTTGCATTAGATGACCTTTAAAAATCCTTTCACTCCTAAAATTCCATAATTGTATGATTATATGGTCTGCCCTGCCTAGCTCCCCTGCTACTATTCAAAAGTTCATATGAAGATTTATAGTAGGTGAATGGCTTTGAAAATTACAAAGAATTTCTCAAAAATCCAGGCCATTTTCAAACAGAAAGTTGCTTCTAAGGGTTGAAATACCTTCTCATGTCTTTGTAGTCTTCATGAGCCTGATAATACTTTCTTATCACATGGTAGCTATTAAATTATTCCATGAATATTTACTGATTGAATAAATGAATCCCACAACAAAACAGTACAATTTCCAATTTCTCATTATATGTTTGTTCATTTTCATATTTGCAAAGTTAACCTCACTGAAAAATCTGAATCCCGGGTTTGTGATGGGAAAACCAAATTTGAAAGTAACAAAATGATCATTATTCTTCAATTAATAATACTCTTTAATTCTGTCCAAGCAGAATTTCTCTTCTTCCAAGCCAGAGATGTGCTATAGAACAGTTCAAGTGATTGTTCTCATGATCAATCCAAGAAATGTGCCAATGCAAAAAGCACAGTTTCCTCAGCCATTAAAATTGCATACTTAAAAGAACAATAGAGTGTTCTGTTTGCCATTACAGGAGACACAAGCTGTTCTTCCAAAACCACCGCTACTGCCCAAACCTGAATCCTCCTAAAAAAGGACTACTGGCGGATTGAGTCTTCTAGATGGAGAAGTGAGCCATAAGTTCTCCTACCTCTTAAATTGCAAGTGTTGTTTGTCAAAACCCAGAGCAGTTGTTTTCCTCTCCTTAGAAAGGTTTTCAAAGTTTTGCAGGATCCTTGGCTTAATACCTTCTTTCTATGCCCTTTCTTGCCCTAATACCTCCTTTCCAATCTGTGAGAATTCCTCCAAGAGAGAAAAAGCAGATTAAAGCCTCAGAACCCAAATGATCTCCCATCAAAATATAGGACTGGAAAAAGCAAAATAAATTAGTGGATTCACATTTTCTGGTTTTAGTCTATTATTACCCTACCGAAATTTAGATTGTTTTGGTTTCAAAAGGAAGTTCTTCCTGTCAAGTAGAGCTGACATTTCGTCCTCAAGGAGTTTACAATGCTCATCTTTTCAGACACCTACTACAATAATCCCTTTAATGTGAGAGCATTTTAATTCATTTGCTGAGAATTTATAGAGACAGGCACTTTTTTAATGCCTGACTTTAATCATCCATTTGTGACAAAGTTTACACAGATGTAGAAGAAACTGACTTTAACTATTTTTTTTTTTATAAATTTATTTTCTTATATTCTGATCATCGGGGACTTTTGTCAACAAGCAGAAAGGGAAAGTACCAGTAACTCCCTAAACTAGCATGCTTTTCTAGAGGACTCAAGAAATAGGCTACTCATGGAGGAAAGAGAGCTAGTCTACTTCAAGGTGTTTGCAACCCAGCAACCCAATAAGCAACCCAACAGGTTTTATTAATATGATCTACTAAGAATGGGTCATTTGTTAGGAAAATAGTTGATATCAAAGGTCAGTAGAGTGTAGATCTATAATTCCAATTAGGAGTCTTTTTCATCATGCATATGAAAAATATGCCACGACTTATTGTAACTTACCATCATTGGTAACTAGCCTGGACTAGTCCAATAGTCTCCATGTTAGTCTCCCTACTTGAAGATTTCTTTGCTCCGTCTTTTCTCTACAACAGTCATCTCCGAAGTGGGGTATAAGGACCAAAGTGGTACCACAAGGTGATTCATTTTTGTGCAGGAAATAGATTAGTTAAATTTAATTACTGATTAACATAAATATTTATGTTATTTATATATTCCTATCTCTATCTGTTGAGGGAGAGAGGGAGAGAATATGAACATATAAATAAACATTTTGGAGTCACATGCTGATTGGTGTGCATGATAAAAAAATTTAGAAAAAAAAAAAATTTAGATGCCTTGCCCTATAAAGCAGCAAAAGTGGTCTCTCAAAAGCATAAAAAATATATCATTCATTGCCAGTATGTGAAACCTTTCAGTGACTGACTTTTTCAAATAGACTACCTACACGCCTCTCCATGGTCCACCTGGTCAGCATGAGCTGGGTTCTGCCCATTCCTCAGTCACATTAGAGAGCACTCTTCCTCCATATGATTAAGCCATTCTGGAAATCCTTTCCTCCCATGTGCCAAAGTGTTTTTTTTGTTTTTTTTTTTAAATTCATGACCTTTACAAATGCTGTCCCACCTACCTGAGGGCAGTGTTCCACATGACCCTCATTCACACGCTGACTCCTTTGAAAACTTCACTTTACATGTACTTCCTTACACTTTCCCTGACTCCCTAAACTAAGGAGAAATCCCTGCACATTTTCTGCATCAATACATTCTTAGTTCCTTCTTAGCATGCTGCAGGCTTCGATTATTTTACTTGAGTGTTTCTTTGTTAATACTTCTGCAAAAAGCTACAGGTGGATATGGACCATGTCTCCTCTATTCTTCTTTCTTTTCCCAAAGCCTCCTTTGGTGCCTGGCTCATGGAAGCATGCAGTAAATAACTGGCTAGCAAAGCAGCAACTAATATAACAGCCTTAGTTTCACAACGACTAAGAGTTAACGTTCTGTGGATCAGGTGCACCCATGTGCTGGAGACCATGTTAAGGATTTTACATGTAACTTCCCATTTGGTTTTCAACAAAATTTGTCTCAGCTGAGTGAGTACTATCATTGTTCCCACTTTAAGGGTTATGTTAAATAACTATATGCAGTCACATGACAACTTCATGCAAGGCAAGGCTTCAACCCAAGCATCTTATTCCTAATGTGTTCTTGACTCTAATTTTCTTGAAGAGATCTCTCGACTTTCCCCTTCTATTATTTTCCTCTATTTCTTTGCATTGATCACTGAGGAAGGCTTTCTTATCTCTCCTAGCTATCCTTTCGAACTCTGCATTCAAACGGGTATAGCTTTCCTTTTCTCGGTATATTTCTTTAAATAAACTTACTTAGTCACAGTCCACAGTCCACATTCCATGTTTTCTTTATTTCACAGTTAGTATGACTATTTAAATGGGAATATGTATATATATATATATGTATATATGGACATATGAGTTCACAAAACGACAGTGATATTATTTCATACATTTTGTTCTTACTCCAAATCCAAATAATAACAGGTAACATTTATCGGGGCTTCCTTAGTGGCAATTTACTATTTGTCAGGCACTCTAATTAGCACTTTGAATAATTTTTTAGTAATGTGGAACAATTAGTTTTGGAAAAAAGTGAGTGAGTTTATTTAGGCTGAAAGGAAAATGTGTATTCTCTAATTTATATCATCTTTTATTTGGTTAAGGGGTGGGGGTAATGTTATGCACCACATGGTCACAGCCACATACACCTTATATGAATACAGTGGTATATTCACTATAAAAGAACCTACTTCACTGACTTCAGTAACTGTTACATTGGCTTCTCTTTTTCCCTTTTCCTAGGTCTCTCTGTGTCTGATGAACACCTTGGCTTTGGCTGCACTAAATCACATTATATGTCTCATCATTAGAACAATGTCTTTTAATAGCTCTCAAAATACTTGGCTCTCCTTGGATACCATTGAGACAAGGTGTCTTACATTTCAGATCAATTTCATGAAGAACCACAGAAAGAAAACTGGGGAGGATAATATGCAGACTTTCCTCATTGCTTGCCAAGGGGATGATGGGATTTTTTTATAACTGCCCTTTAAAATATATTCAGGTAACAACAAGTACTGGCATAGCTCTGAATTCAGTAATTGTGTCTCTTCTCATAGACCCAATCTAGTGGCTGTAACAGAAGAGCTTAAGCCCTCTTATCTATAAAAATAGGTCTAAGATTATCTGCTTGACTCATAAGGGTGCTGTGAAATTTAATTCAACTTCTTACACCTCTTGGAGATAACAATACTGCCTTGTATTTATATAACACTTATCAGACCTCTAAACAGTTTTTTTTTCTTTTTCTCCTACTTTAATAAATCTTGCAGCAGCTCCAAAAGATAGGTAGGGGGCAGTTTTTGCCTGTATCTTACAGAATATAAAGAAATCTATCCAAGGTCATAGAGTTAGAGAAAAAAAAAAAATTAGAACTAAATTTTGCTATCCTTTTTCCCTCCAAAACCTCTCCCAATTTATATATACGTATGAATTAAAATTATACATTGTTTTGATTAGCGATTATGCACATTTCTTACACAATCGTTTCAGGTTTCAAAAAATAGCTTGTATAGTTAAAGAGGAATAGAGATGCATGAAATAATATCACTGTCATTGTGTGAACTCACATATGCATTGACATTTTTTCCCATTTAAATAGTCATACTAAATGTGACACAAAGAAAATGTGGAATGTGGACTGTGGCCTATGACAAAGTAAGTTTATTTAGAGAGATATACCGAGAAAAGGAAAGCTATACCTATTTGAATGCAGAGCTCCAAAGAATAGCAAGGAGAGATAAGAAAGCCTTCCTCAGTGATCAATGCAAAGAAACAGAGGAAAATAATAGAATGGGAAAGACTAGAAATCTCTCCAAGAAAATTAGAGATACCAAGGGAATATTTCATGCAAAGATGGACACAATAAAGGACAGAAATGGTAGGGACCTGATAGAAGCAGAAGATACTAAGAAAAGGTGGCAACAATATACAGAAGAACTGTACAAAAAAGATCTTCAAGACCCAGATAACCACGATGGTGTGATCACTCACCTAGGGCCAGACATCCTGGAATGTGAAGTCAAGTGGGCCTTAGGAAGTATCACTCCAAACAAGGCTAGTGGAGGGGATGGAATTCCAGTTGAGATATTTCAAATCCTAAAAGATGATGCTGTGAAAGTGCTGCACTCAATATGCCAGCAAATTTGGAAAACTCAGCAGTGGCCACAGGACTGGAAAAGGTCAGTTTTCATTCCAATCCCAAAGAAAGGCAATGCCAAAGAATGTTCAACTACCACACAGTTGCACTCATCTCACATGCTAGCAAAGTAATGCTCAAAATTCTCCAAGCCAGGCTTCGATAGTAGATGAACGAAGAACTTCAAGATGTTCAAGCTGGATTTAGAAAAGGCAGAGGAGCCAGAGTTCAAATTGCAAACATCCACTGGATCATCAAAAAAGCAAGAGAGTTCCAGAAAAACAAGTCTGTATATTGTCACCCTGCTTATTTAACTTGTATGCAGAGTACACCACGCAAAATGCTGGGCTAGATGAAGCACAAGCTGGAATCAAGATTCCTGGGAGAAATATCAGTAACCTAAGATAAAGAGATGACACCACCCTTATGGCAGAAAGTGAAGAACTAAAGAGCCTCTTCATGAAAGTGAACAAGGAGAGTGAAAAAGTTGGCTTAAAACTCAACATTCAGAAAACTAAGATCATGGCATCCAGTCCCATCACTTCATGGCAAATACGGGCAAACAATGGAAACAGTGAGAGACTTTATTTTGGGGGGCTCCAAAATCACTGCAGATGGTGACTGCAGCCATGAAATTAAAAGATGCTTGCTCCTTGGAAGAAAAGCTTTGACCAACTTAGACAGCATGGAAATTTTTTGCAACAAAAGTCTGTCTAGTCCAAGGTATGGTTTTTCCAGTAGTCATTATAGATGTGAGAGTTAAGACTATAAAGAAAGCTGAGCACCAAAGAATTGATGCTTTTGAACTGTGGTGTTGGAGAAGACTCTTGAGAGTCCCTTGGACTGCAAGGAGATCCAACCAGTCCATCGTAAAGGAAATCAGTCCTGAATATTCATTGGAAAGACTGATGCTGAAGCTGAAACTCCAATATTTTGGCCACCTGATGCAAAAAACTGATTCATTGGAAAAGATGCTGATGCTGGGAAAGATTGAAGGTGGGAGGATAAGGGGACAGCAGAGGATGAGATGGTTGAATGGCATCACCCACTCGATGGACATGAACTTGAGTAAGCTCTGGGAGTTGATGATGGACAGGGAAGCCTGGCGTGCTGCAGTCCATGGGGTGGCAAAGAGTCGGACATGACTGAGCTACTGAACTGAACTGAACCTTGAGCGAGGACTTCGCTGTAGCTCAAATGGTAAAGAACCTAACTGCAGGGCAGGAGACCTGAGTTCAACCCCTGGGTCGGGAAGATCCTCTGGAGAAGGGAATGGCAATCCACTCCAGTATTCTTGCCTGCAGAATCCCATGGACAGAGAAGCCTGGCAGACTACAGTCAGTGAGACTGCAAAGAGTCAGACCCAACTGAATGTTATGTGCCAGATACCTTTACCACAAATTCTTAGAATGTCTTTTTTAAGAATTCATTATAGTCTTAAAATGATCTAGAAATTGTAACTTCTACCATTCTTTCTCTCTTCTGCCCTCTAATCTGTTTGGCCAACATTAAAAGGCTTTGACAGAATAAATCACAAAACCAACTTTGTAATACTTTTTCTCTTCCAGTCTCCTTAAAGGTACAAATAGGAAGAAATGAACTCAGTGGGAGCTACACTTCACTTCTGTTTCTTTGGGAGTGCTAACTAGAGAAGAGAAGACAAGAAAAATGGAAAGCTACCCTTCAAATTCTTTCAGGGCCACTGAGATGATAACCCAAAACTTCCAGTATCACAAGAAGCCTCGTTATTTTTGTCATTTTTCCAAAGAACTGATCCAAAGATGAATGGAGTTAACACTAAAGCCAAAATCAGTAGATTTCTAGGGCAAAATAATCCAGCAGAATACAGCTCTATAAAATGTACAGTAGCCATTGAAAATAAGATCTTTGGGAAATTTCTCTCAGAGCACAAGCAGGGTGTGCAAAGAAAAGGAGGAAAGAAAGCAAAGAAAAAGTAGCACAGTTGGGCAGACTCTAACTACTGTGTGCTGTTGCCCATTTCTCTGCTCCTTCTGGACAAAGCACAGACGTACTCCAGCCCGCACGAGTCCAGGTGTCCTGACAGTATGCTAATCTCTGGGAGCAGTGCAGAAGTACACTGACGAGGCAGGCAAGAGAAGTGATCAAAGCTGGAAGTTATTGTGTCTATCTGTCTCTGGTGCTTGGAGACAGTACAGTGTGTGGCTTAAAATCCTATACTTTGAAGTCAACATTCCAGTTTTAAATCCCACGGAGGCCACTCGGTAGCTGTATAGTATTATCTGAGTTTCTGAAGCTCTGTTGCCTAATCTGCAAAATGGAACTATATCACTTCCCTTGTGTAAAGCTGTTCTAGGCTCAATACCTGTTAGTTGTTGTTAAAGGTATTTCACATTGTTAATACCAATTTCCATTTGGGCAGACAAGAAGTTAAAATCCACTGAATTGAATAAAAATGAATTTATTTCCTGCTGTAAGTAAAAGAAAAATTAAAGACCACCATACTCTACAATATATGACAAGAGAAGCAGATAGCAGAGTGAAACTCAGAAGTTTTGCTTTGGAGGCAAATTGAATGGATGGAATAAACTACTGCCTTCTTGGTTCATGCCAAACCAGTCATCCGTGTGAATCGTGGTACAAGGAATCTGCACCTGAGTTTTACAAGCTTCTAGAAGGTCAGCAGTAAACTGGGTGGCAGGCTGAACTTTTGACCATGTACTTGAATTAGTCTTTGCAACATGAAAATTTAACTTTAGAAAAGGTCAAAGGAATCCCTTATTTAATGTATCATGGGGTAAATACATGCCACTTATCATAGAGCTATTACAAAGTCTGAAGACATGAACAAGTTCAGATAAATGCCCAGATGCAGAATCAGGAGTGTTTGCCATTAAAAAAAAAAAAAAAAACTATTAGGAAATGCTCAGCTACGTTTAACTACTCAGTATCACCAGGTATGATAGTTTGAGTCATGTTGTGGGCTGAGGTGTGTCCATTTTCTAAAGTCAGCTATGGTTCTCACACAGCTGACTAGGTCCTGGAGGTCTAATGAGTCTCTATCTATTAATAAGAAGGCATTCGGTTCATTGTTAAGCTGTTTTATGTCGGCTAGCCAAATGCTGGATTTCTGCAGAGGCTCTACATCAAAATTGTTTATTCCATTCCGCATCTTCTAGACCAACTTCCTGATATTTCTAAAGTTTGGTGCCCTGAATTGATAACCTCATGGTGTTTATAAACTATCCTTTGTAGCCTAGTTCTTGATTGCTGTCTGCATATCCTATGTCATCACACCCTAGATCTTGTCATTTCATTAGGGAATGTGTGAAATTTATCCATAGCTTTTTAAGGGTCTTATTGTGGAAATTATCTTATATATTTCAGTACTATTGTTTTAGTGCTAAGCATGTAACTGCTATTTCTTTTCTTTTCTTTTTTTTTTTAATTTCTTTTCTATGAGCTCTTGGCACCTGGTATCTATTCTAACATTGTATTTTCATTATTTTGATCATCTGTCTTACTCATTTATCTCCTCCATTAGACTGCAATATCCTCTAGGTTATGGGTCCTGTATGTCTTATATATTTATCTCTTTGCCTTAGTATCTAAACCAGTGCAGAAACATAAGATGTTCAGTAAATGTTTGCTGAATGACTAAATGACAAATCTGGTTCTCGTTCCTTTGGTAGAATTTCTTAATATCATCAGCTAATCATCACTGGAATGAGTCACAGATGTCCACTACCTGTATCACATAATGCTAAATTGACACCAAAGACAAAAGTTGAATTAGTGAATAAAGTAAATTAGAACATGGACTGAAGAAAATCCTATTTTTCCAATGTCTTGCTCTTAGCTGCAGTTTGTAAAGAACTCTGCTCGATAACAATGACAATGCTTTTAGCATTTAAGCAGTTTTTAAATTGCTTTGAAATTTAACTTGTATCCATAAGAATATCTAAGTGAAGTCGCTCAGTCTGTCTGACTCTTTGCGACGCCATGGACTGTAGCCTACCAGGATCCTCACTCCATGGGATTTTCCAGGCAAGAATACTGGAGTGGGTTGCCATTTCCTTCTCCAGGGGATCTTCCCGACCCAGGGATCGAGCCTGGGTCTTCCCGTTCCCGCATTGTAGGCAGACGCTTTTACCGTCTGAGCTACCAGGGAAGCCCCAAGAATATCTAAGTATTAACTAAATTTTTCAGTCATTTAATTTTTATACACACATGCACACACACACACACTCCCTGGCAGTCAGTAACACCAAAGCATATACACTTGACAAAGAATGCCTATTCTGACTTCTATAACAATGGATTAATTGTGCTCTTTTTGAGTGTATTTAACAAAATTGATCAGTATATATCTTGTGTTTGGCTGTTATCATTCAATATTATATTTTTGAGATTTTTTTTAAATCCATGTAGTGTGTACTAGAAATTGGTCCATTTTATTCCTGTGTAGTATTCCATAGCATGAACATGCAACTCTTTATTTATTCCTTACACTGTTGATAGACATTTAAGTAGTGTCTACTTTTGGCTATTAGGAATATAGTGCCATTAGCATCCTTGTGAATGTCACTTGGTAGACATAAAATAAAAATGCTCTAGGATATATTTTGGGGCTGGGAATCAATGAGTTCTAAGGCGTATGCTTACTTTTACTGTATGGTGCCAGTTTTTCAGTGTTTGTTCCAAACAGCAATGTATGAGACTTTCATTTACTTCACATCTTCACCAACACTTTTTTTTTTTGGCCATTTGGGTGAGTGTAGCAGTATTACATAGTCATTTAATTTTCATTTTCCTGAAGAATAATGATGCTGAGTACTTTTTTAAGTATTTACTGGCCTCTGAATATTCTATTTTCTGAAGCACTTTTTCCAGGCTTTTGGTCAGTTTTAAAGGTATTGGATGGTCAGTCTTTTTCCTGTTGATTTGTAGGATTTTTTTTTTTTTTGGGGGGGGACCAGAATGAGCGAATTTAATGAATTTAATTCAGATAACCATTGTATCTCATAATGTGGGTAAGAATTCCTTAGGAAAAATGAAGCAGCCTTCATAGTCAACAGAAGAGTCTGAAATGCAGTACTTGGGTGCAATCTCAAAAGCAACAGAACGATCTTTGTTTCCAAGGCAAACCATTCAACAGCAGAGTAATCTAAGTCTATGCCCCAACCATTAATGCTGAAGAAGCTGAAGTTGAACGGTTCTATGAAGACTAACAAGACCTTCTAGAACTAACACAAAAAAAGATATCCTTTTTTCTTTTTTTTTTTTTTTTGATTTGTAGGATTTTTTTCTGGTGGCTCAGATGGTAAAGAATCTGGTTGCAATGTGGGAGACCTAGGTTTGATCCCTGGGTTGGGAAGATCCCCTGGAGAAGAGAATGGTTACCCGTTCCAGTATTCTTGCCTGGAGAAGTTCATGGACAGAGGAGCCCAGTGATCTACAGTCCATTGGGTCGCAATTAGTCAGACATGATTGAAGAGACTTAGCACACAATCTAAACACAAATCCTTTTCTACACATATTTTAATAAATAGCAGTAATTTCACACATAATGTTCCAAATTTGGGATTTTTAATATGTCAATTTTTGATAATAGAAGTGCTTAATATTTATGTAATTTATCAATTCAAAACTTTTCTTTATGGCTAATGCTTATTATTTTCTGCATAAGAAATATTTTCTTACCCCACATTCATGAATATATTCTATTTTCTCTATAAGTTGTATTGTTTACTTATCATATTTATTTCTATAACCCATATGTGATTCATTTTGTATGTATGGTATGAGGTAAAGCTGAAAGTTCATGCTGTTTTATATGGATACCAATTAACCCATGACCATTAGTTAAAAAGACCATCCTTTCCCCACTTTTCTGTTGTGACATACTTATTGTATATCCAGGTGACTATATGTGTGCATTTGTGTTTCTGAACTTTATCTTCTGCTTAATTGATCAGTTTGTAAAACTGTGCTAATAAAAAACATTTCTTAATTGGGGCTTCTGTGATAGCTTAGTTGGTAAAGAATCCACCTGCAATGCAGGAGACACCAGTTCGATTCCTGGGTCAGGAAGATCCCCTGGAGAAGGGATAGGCTACCCACTATATGTGTGTATTTGTGTTTCTGAATTTTCTCATCTGCTAATTCATCAGCTTGTAAAACTCTGTGCTAATAAAATATATTTCTTAATTACTATAAATTTTTATGATAAATCTTGATATTGGGTGTGAACCCCTCTACTTAGTCCTTCCAGATTGTTTTAGAATTACCTTGTCACTTAAAAAAAATGCTAGACATTTTAGTGGGACTGCAATGTGTCTATAGATCAATTAAGAAGAAATTAACACTTAAAAATACTGTCTTCCAGTCCATAAATATATTCTATTTATCTAGATATTCTTTGAGTCCTCTCAGCAACATTTATTAGTTTTTTAGTGTAGGAATCCTATACATCTTTTAATAAATTTATTCCCAATATTGGAAGTATTTGGTGGCATTGCAAATATTATCTCTGTCTTAATTTTCAACTAATTATTTGTAGTATATTGAAACAGAATTAATTCTTACATTGTGTCTAATGACCTTGTTAATTTTACTTATTGATTCTAATAATTTTTAGATTATTTTAGAATTTCTATGTGCCTAATGATATCATATATAAAGCAAAATTTACATCTTTCCCTCAAATATTTCTATCATGTGCTTATTTATGTATACAATGATGGATAGAAATGGCGGCAGTGGGCTCAGAAATCACTAGGAAGAATGTTGTTTACTGGGGATTGTTCTCTAAGTGACATTATCATGTTAAATAAACTTATTTTATTCTCGGTTGACTTTTTAAAAACTATGAATGGGCTTTAAATTTTCTAACATGAATTTTATGCATCTTTTGAAATGGTTATATATTTTCCTCCTTTGTTTCGATGCTGTAAATTGATTATAGAATGTTTAACTAATCTGGCATTCCTAGAACAAACTCCGCCGCTGCTGCCGCCAAGTCACTTCAGTCGTGTCTGACTGTGCGACCCCATAGACGGCAGCCCACCAGGCTCCGCCGTCCCTGGGACTCTCCAGGCAAGAACACTGGAGTGGGTTGCCATTTCCTTCTCCAGAACAAACTCCACTTTAACATAATTTATCATTTTATTTTATTGGCGATTCTGTTTATATTTTGTTTAGGATTTTAAAAATTATATTTATGCGATATCTTGTTCCTTAATTTTTCTTTTGTGTACTGTCCATACCAGATTTTGGAATTAAGATTACGTTGCCTTCATAAAATAAATTGATATGTATTCCCACTTTCTTTACATTCTAGAGGAATGTGAATGAGATTAGTTTCATTTTTTCCTTATTTGTTTAGGGGAAATAACCATTGAAGTAATCTGGTCCTGGAGTTTACTTCATGGGAAAATTTTATTTACATATACAATTTCTAATACATACCATATATAAAATTTATTTTTGCATTAATTTTGATACATTGTGATTTTCAAATAATTTATACACTGAATTTGAATTTTAAGGCTATCAACATAAATTTGTTTCTATTTATCCAATCATACTACTCATTGTTTTATCTATTAGATTTATATTAATATACTCTTTTGATTCTATAATTGGCAATTTTTTTCTTTCATTTGTATTGATCTATCTTACCAGAAGCTTATCAATTTTGTGAATTTTTAAAAACAACATTTTACTATATCAATTTTGTATATTTTACTTTATTTCTACTTTAATCAAATAATTTCCTTCCTTTCTTACCTTGGACTTAATTTCTTATTATATCTCTCTTCTTTTGGTGTAGTTCAGTTCAGTTCAGTTCTGTCACTCAGTCATGTCTGACTCTTTGCAATCCCATGAACCACAGCATACCAGGCCTCCCTGTCCATCACCAACTCCTGGAGTCCACCCAAACCCATGTCCATTGAGTCGGTGATGCCATCCAACCATCTCATCCTCTGTCATCCCCTTCTCCTGCCTTCAATTTTTCCCAGTATCAGGGTCTTTTCAAATTAGTCAGCTCTTCACATCAGGTGGCCAAAGTATTGGAGTTTCAGCTTCAACATCAGTCCTTCCAATGAACACCCAGGACTGATCTCCTTTAGGATGGACTGGTTGGATCTCCTTGCAGTCCAAGGGACTCTCAAGAGTCTTCTCCAATACCACAGTTCAAAAGATGTAGAAATTTATATTATTTTTCCAGCCTTTTTCACACTCATATGTGTGCACACATACACACACACACACACACACACACTCAAAAAATATTCCCCCTCTAATTAATACTTTTGCTGTATCCCACATTTTGATATGACCCATTCATTACCATACAGTTTAAATGTTCTAATTTTCATCTTAATTTTTTGATTAATGAGCTTTTAACAATTTTGATTTTGAAGTATTCATGTTTTTCTAGTTACTGATTTGTTTTTATTTCTAGTTTGCTTCCACTGTGATCAGAAAAAAGTGTTATATGTAATTTCAATTATTTAAAATTTGTCACAAATTGCTTACTGGCCTATCCTATGATCAACAATGATAAATGTTCCAAGCACACTTGAGGAATGTGTTCTACAATATTTACATTTATCATTTTATATCTGGTCACTGAAAGTGAAAATAAAAAAAGTGAAGTCGCTCAGTCCAACTCTTTGTGATCCCAAGGACTGTACCTGCCAAGCTCCTCCATGGGATTTTCCAGGGAAGATTACTGGACTGGGTTGCCGTTTCCTTCTCCAGGGGATCATCCCAATTCAGAGATTAAACCCAGGTCTCCTGCACTGCAGGCAGACTCTTTATCCTCTGAGCCACAAGAGGGCTTATCTGGTCATTAGGTCAAGTTTATTAACTTGACATAATAATCAATTCTTCACATCAGGTGGCCAAGTTTATTAACTGTATTTTTCAAATAGCCCATGATATTTGATTTTATTTTTGTATTGTACTTATTTTTTACTTACGAAAAGCAGCAGTCCTGGGATCTCAAAAAAAGAAAAAAAAACTGTGGGAAGGATCACTCAACTTTAATGGGTCTTGAACTTTTGTTTCCCCAGAACTATATGGTGGCTGAAATCACTCTTCAGTTCAGTTCAGTTCAGTTCAGTCACTCAGTTGACCCCATGGACTGCAGCACGCCAGGCTTTCCTGTCCATCACCAACTCTGAGAGTTTACTCAAACTCATGTCCATTGCATTGGTGATGCCATCCAACCATCTCATCCTCTGTTGTCCCCTTCTCCTCTCACCTTCAATCTGTCCCAGCATCAGGGTCTTTTCCAATGAATCAATTCTTCATTGATTGGAGCTTCATTGTTGGAGCTTCAGCTTTACCAACAGTCCTTCCAATGAATATTCAGGACTGATTTCCTTTAGCATGGACTGGTTGGATCTCCTTGCAGTCCAAGGGACTCTCAAGAGTCTTCTCCAACACCACAGTTCAAAAGCATCAATTCTTCTGCGCTTAGCTTTCTTTATAGTCCAATTCTCACATTCATACATGACTTCTGGAAAAACCATAGCTTTGACTAGATGGACTTTTACTGCAAAGCAATGTTTCTGCTTTTTAATATGCTATCTAGGCTGGTCAAAGCTTTTCTTCCAAAGAGCAAGCATCTTTTAATTTCATGGCTGCAGTCACCATCTGCAGTGATATTGAAGCTCAGAAAAATAAAGTCTCTAACTATTTCCATTGTTTCTCCATCTATTTGCCATGAAATGATGGGACTGGATGCCATGATCTTTGTTTTTTGAATGTTGAGTTTTAAGTCAACTTTTTCACTTTCTTCTTTCACTTTCATCAACAGGCTCTTTAGTTCTTCTTCACTTTCTGCCATAACCGTGGTGTCATTTGTTTATCTTAGGTTATTGATATTTCTCCTGGCAATCTTGATTCCAGCTTGTGCTTCATCCAGCTTGGCATTTTGCATGATGTACTCTGTGTATAATTTAAATAAGCAGGGTGACAATATACATCCTTGACATACTCCTTTCCCAATTTGGAACCAGTCTGTTGTTTCATGTCCAGTTCTAACTGTTGTTTCTTGACCTGCATACAAATTTCTCAGGAGGCAGGTCAGGTGGTCTGGTATTCCCATCTCTATAAGAATTTTCCACAGTTTGTTGTGATCCACACAGTCAAAAGCTTTGACATAGTCAATATAGCAGAAGTAGATGTTTTTCTGGAGCTCTCTTGCTTTTTTGATGATCCAATGGATCACTGTGCAGTTCAGCTTTTTAATCTTTAAGCTGCTGTATATTTCTGCTGATTTTCCTGAAGTTTTATCCTGCAATGTGCAAATCATGAATTGCTCAAGAGGAGGTAGCATGCGTATTTTTTTAACTCACTTTATGTGTATCCTTTCTGTGTAGTATCTTCCTTTAATGTCCCAGTTGTTTTGTTTTGTTTGTCCACCCTAAACCCAAGTGTTTGTCTCCTTGACCCAGTGTGACTTATTTTAAGAAAAATTCCCCAAGCATTAATTGGCAAATGGATTCAGAAATAAAATCTGGAAATATGGAGTTCAACTCATTGGATGAGTTATAGCCTTGCTGTCCTCTATCCACAGTTTATTTCTAAGAACTTCTAGAATAATAATTTTTGTTATTGTCTGTTTTACACTTCTTTTCAATAGGGGGGGTATTCTTATACCTTGGCTACAGTCAGAACTCTAAGATATCATAGTGCTCTCTTGTTCTGTGCATCCACTGGAACCTTTTAAATAAACCACTGGATTTTAATCATTGCCAACAAGAGTATAACATTTTTAGGTGAGGATTCATTTTTATTAACTAGATAAGAGAAATTCTTGCCCATCATTGTCAGCTACAGCCCTTCACTTGATTTTCAAAAAGCTAATTGGGAGAAAGAAAATAATGAGAAAAAAGAGAACACTGCAAATACAATGACCCGTGAACTATATTTGTAGCTTTTCATCATTAAAGGTGGTATGTTCTGTGCTGCTAAAATAAGCCTTTTTCTTTAGTTGGCAAATAATCTCAAATAATTTACATGGAGACTTTCACTTTTTAAAAAAGATACTATTTTTCCTTAAAAAAAAAAAAACTGGAAAGAGCAAGTAGAAATGCTTACTTAACATTTCAAGACAATTTAGAAGTGTCTATTGACATTTGCTTAGCAATGACTGGAAATCTGTTAGAGATGTAAATCTCATGCCTCACCCTGGACCTACCAGATTAGAAACTCTGGGGGTGGAGCTCAACCATCTGTGTTTTAGGAAACCCTACAGGTGATTCTGATTCATGCAAAAGAACCCCTGCTCCATGCCTGCAGTCCAGAGGTCACACTTTGAAAAAGTGATACAATACCTGGTACATACAGGTGATCAATAGACAAATTTATTGAATAGTTAAATAAATAGCAAATTGATAAACAAAATCAATTATGCTGCTGTATCGATTCATTTACAATTTGGAAACAAAGTTCCTAACTTTGAATATAACACTAGATCAGCAAAGATGGTAGGAAGGGTTACTTTTATTAAATCTTTTATAGAAATGTTATACTTGTGACTTTTCTATATGTCTCAAATGTTAACTCCCAAGCAGGACCAGAGCAGAGATACACAGGCATCCTCTTATACTATAGCAGAGAGTGGGACTCAATGTGTGGTCCCCAGAACCACCTGGGAACTTTAAGAAATGTAACTTATTTGTCCTCACCTGCGAATCAGAAGTAGAAAGTTTACAAAATTTACAGGGGATTCGAATGCACACAAAACTCTCAGAACCACTGATCCAGGATACAGATTTTAATAAGTTGGCAATGAATCATGTGGAAAAGTTAATTAAAGGTGGTATTTTAACTAAGTACCTAGGTAAACAGATGGAAAATTCCAAAGTACCTTTCCAACTTGATATATGCAAATGTTCAAAGGAAAGTCTTTAGTTCTGCAACTCTTGAATCTTTCAACTAGATAATATATACATAAGGGCTTCCCTGGTAGCTAAGTTGATAAACAATCTGTCTGCAGTGCAGGAGACTCGGGTTTGATCCCTGGGTTGGGAAGGTCCTCTGGAGAAGGAAATGGCAACCCACTCCAGTATTCTTGCCTGGAAAATCCCATGGACAGAGGAGCCTCTGGTTACAGTCCGTGGGGTCACAAGAGTCAGACACAACTTAGCAACTAAACCACCACCACCAGGGGTGTGTGTACTCTTGAGACCATAGGAAACCTAATATATGATGTCTGTGATCAAAGATTTCAGTCTCTCTCACCAATGAAATCCTATGGTCCTCGAAGGACTGTTTTGTGGTTTTCTTGCAATTAACCTGCACCCCAAGAATAGATCAGTACAAAGGTCTTTCTTTTGGCCCAAAGGTGGGTCATGTGGGAGGAAAACATCTAACCTGGAGTCATCTTAGATCCAATTCAGAAGTGCCACCAAGACAGTTCAGGAAAAAGTTTCAAAGCCCTGTAGCAATAAAACCAAGAAGTAACCATGGCTATTTAGGGTTACTGAAATTAGGGCAGGTCCCCGCCCACAATATGATGCCCAGGGTATGAGATCTAGGACAGAGGGACCCAGTAAAGAAACTCTAGACTCTAACAGCATTCAAACAGAAAAGATCAGCTCTAAACAGTTGCAAAGCCTGGGGAGCAGAAAACTAGCTCATGAAACTACCGTTTAAACAAAAATTTCGTTTTTCTTTTTCACTCCACCCTCACCCTGCTCCAACTGTGTTGGAGTCAAAACTATCTAGTGAGGTGGAGTGAGGGCAGTGAAAACGCAAGGTAAGGAAATGCAAAAGAAGTCAACCTTGCTCTTCTTTCCTCCAGTAGACTTTCAGGAAACCCAGGCTTCTGCAGGCTGGGAAGGTGAGAACATTGCAATGCTAAGTCAAACCCAAAGTTTGTATTAATAGCTTGAACTGGGCATTCTGATTTCTGAATTAGGGCCATTTTGTTTCTTAAAATAGCTCTGGGATATTTTAACCAAAAGAAGCATGCAAAAATATCATGGACTTGAAGTTTTCAACCAAAAGCAGAGAAACATTATCACAACTGAACACATTTTAGAAGGATGGTGAGAGACAAAAATAAAGTTGTGTTTTGATTATGTCAGGAGTCGTGCTTGCTCAACATATTGGTTACACACAGATTGAGTCTTAAACAATTTGGTTCAAGTCCAAAAATGCTAAAAAAAAAAAAAAAAGAATGAAACATTCAGGACTGAGCCAGTTCTGAGCGCGTGAAGCCTATTCCACAGAAAGTCCACATGTGGACATGTGCCCAGATGCCCAAAGAAATGCTGGCTGTGAATTTTATGTTTAAAATAGCTTATAAAGATACCAAGGAATTTTGTATGGGCAAATTGGTGTAATAAATACAGATTTTTTGCTTTTCTTTCTGGCACTTTCTTGAAGTACTAGGTCCAACACATGTTACTATGTGATATAGAGTACGGCACTAATTCTTTAGGCTTCTGTTTCCTCATCTTGTGTTTTAAAGAACTGGGCTTTGCAATTCTAAATGTTGACAGTTACGATCCATGACATCATTACAAAAAACAAATTAATGCATGAAATTTACATACATGTTCAGCTCTTGCAATTAGCTTGAAATGTGATGTTGAGTAGATTTCCTAATTTGTCTATGTTAGGATAACTTTACCGATAAAATACCTGCCTTGCCTTCCTATAAGATGACTATGAAGCTCAAAAAGGCAGTAAGTGTTTTGGTGGTCAGAAAAATGACACCCAAAGATGTCCTTGTCCTAATCCCTAGAAACTGTGAATGTACTAATTTACATTGGAAAAGGGACTCTGCACAAGTGATTAACACAAGGACCTAGAAATATAGATTATCCAGGCCTGTCTAATCATCACAAGAGTCCTTAAAGTTGACCAGATGTGGTCAGTGGGAGCAAGGACTATACAGAACAGTAAATGAGATACAAAGTTGCTGGCTTATAAGATGGAGAAAGAGAGTCTCAAGCCAAGGAATGTGGTGGTCTCTAGAGCTAAAGATGACAAGAAAATTTCTTTCCCTCCAGAGCCCCTGGCAAGGAACACAGTCAGGCCAATGCCCTGATTTTAGTCTAGTGAGAACCATTCAGACTTTTGACTTCCTAATAAAGTTGTACTGCTTATGCCACTAAATCTGTGATAATCTGTTATGTCAGCCACAGAAAACCATTACAAGTATGAACCTTTTTTAAAAAGTTTCAAGCCCTATGCAAACGCAGGTCCTGCTAGTGATAAGGACAGATATTTAAAAAATGATATGAAATCAAAATTGATCTTTAGAAAAACATACCAAAATGCTAGCAAGAGTGGGGAGGGAATTATAAAGGTCATCCAGAGAACCTGCTCCTTCCTCCACATCTCATTCTCCTTATCCAGATGGCATATTCTTTTCTTAAATATATCATGCACAGAAATGAAGCAAATACTCTTAGTCACCAATTCCAGAATCTCACAATTTTATTACCACAAAATTCATGTCATTTTAATTAGGATGAGTTTTTTAAAAGCACATATTTTATTCTCAGTTATGCTATCATAAAGAAAAAACAAAATCCTCCTTACATATTAATATGGAAGCTATCTTCAGATTAACGAAGCCTTGAGTTCCTGCCAAAATATACCTTTTTATTCTTGTAACACATGTTACAAGAATTTTTAGGTAACACCTGTGATTTGCTTTGATATTGGGATTATTTGAATTATTCAGCATATGGCGATTATCAAGGTGGTACACATCACTGACTCAATGGACATGAGTTTGAGCAAACTCCCAGAGATAGTGGAGGACAGAGGAGTCTGGCAGGCTTCAGTCCATGGGGTTGCAAAGAGTGGGACATGACTGAATGACTGAACAACCACCTCTCCCTTTAAAACCTGCCCTCTTTTACTCTGTGAAGCCAGGCCCCGGGGCTGTGCAAATTACATTTCTCTTTTGACTGCTGTCTGTTAGACTCAACCAACAGGGGGAGCTAGATAGAGTCTGTGAGAGGAGAACCATGAATGAACTTGCTACTTACTATTTGTGTCACGACAGAAACAATTCATCCTCACTGTGGTAGCTGGTTTTGATATCAGTGGTTAATTCCAGTTTGCTTATTTTTTCCCCCCGCACTACAAAATCATGCCTCGAGTGCCCCTCCGAAAATATCTTGGCGTTCCATCTTGAAGGGAGTGAGTGCTTCACTGACACTCTGAGACACTAGGTCCTTTCTGGTCTACCTCCTCCTCAGAAGACAGTCCCAGCTGTGTGGGGCCCCTTTTCTCTCAACTTCCTCTGCTTTCCCAGGCCCTAGGGGTGTTAGCTGCTTATTTAAGCTAAAACTTCAGTCATACTTCAGAGATCTCTTTTTGCTTTTTCAGTTATCTGAATTGTTTTATATCTTGACTAGAACCTAAACAATACAGAAATTGGTGAAAATGGTCCCAGAAAACAAATCCTGGAAGATGGGAATTTGGGATTTGTTCGTCTATGTCCTTAGGCTTGAATACAGTGTTGTGTATTCAACAGGTCTCCCGCATTGCAGGCAGATTCTTTACAAACTGAGCTATTAGGGAAGGATATCTCTGGTGGGCCCTTATTCTTTTAAATAAGATTTACTGGGGTAAAGGGCTTCCCAGGTGGCGCTAGTGGTAAAGAACCCGCCTGCCAATGCAGGAGACATAAGAGACATGGGTTCAATCCCTGGGTTGGGATGATCCCCTGGAGAAGGGAATGGCAACCCACTCCAGTATTCTTGCATGGAAAATCCCATGGACAGAGGAGCCTGGTGGGCTACAGTCCATAGGGTTGCAAAGAGTCAGACACAACTGAAGCGACTTAGGATAACACTGGTTTATAACATTATATCTTTCATGTGTACTACCTTATATTTCTACATGTGTATACAAGGGAGTGTGTTCACCCTCAAAAATTTAGTTTCCATCTATCACCATGCAGGTGACCCTCTTTTACCCATTTCGCCCTTCTCTTACTCCTACTCCAGGAATCACGGCTCTGGTTCCCTGTAGCTACATGTTTGTTTTTGTGTGCTTTGGTTATTTACTTTTTTATTTTTATGCTTTTTATATTCCACATGAGAGTGAAAGTATATAGTACTTGTCATTCTCCACCTGACTTATTTCACTTAGCAGAATACCCTGAAGGTCCATCTGTGTTGTCACAAATGGCGGTATTTCATCTTTTTTGGTGAAAAAAATGGCTGTGTAGTATTCTATTATATATATACATAATATACATATACTGGAGTGGCAATCCACTCCAGTATTCTTGCTTGGAAAATCCCAGGGACAGAGGAGCCTGGTGGGCTGCTGTCTATGGGGTCACACAGAGTCAGACAGAATTGAAGTGATTTAGCAGCAGCAGCATGTGTATATATATATAAATATTTAAAGTATATATAAAGTATATATAGTTAAAGTATATTAAATGCAGTTTGAATTAAAATATTTTCAAGTTGCAGTGAGTTTATCAAGCCCTAAGTTCTCTTTTTCCAATGGAAGCAGCCTACCCTCTTGTGTCTGTGTAGTCTAGCTGTCTCTTGTGTGAAGCCCTAGTTTATCTGGAGAGTTGACCTATGGGGGAACGCTTATTATCTTGAAGTTCTACCATATACTTACCTATTACTGCCACTGGTCAGTTCAGTTCAGTCTCTCAGTAGTGTCCAACTCTTTGCAGCCCCATGAACCATAGCACACCAGGCCTCCCTGTCCATCACCAACTCCCGGAGTCCACCCAAACCCATGTCCACTGAGTTGGTGATACCATCCAACCATCTCGTCCTCTGTTGTCCCCTTCTCCTCCTGCCCTCAATCTTTCCCAGCATCAGGGTCTTTTCAAATGAGTTGGCTCTTCACATCAGGTGGCCAAAGTATTGGAGTTTCAGCTTCAACATCAGTCCTTCCAATGAACACCCAGGACTGATCTCCTTTAGGATGAACTGGTTGGATCTCCTTGCAGTCCAAGGGACTCTCAAGAGTCTTCTCCAACACCACAGTTCAAAAGCATCAATTCTTCAGTGCTCAGCTTTCTTTATAGTCCAACTCTCACATCCATACGTGATCACAGGAAAAACAACAGCCTTGACTAGATGGACCTTTGTTGGCAAAGTAATGTCTCTGCTTTTTAATATGCTATCTAGGTTGGTCATAACTTTCCTTCCAAGGAGTGTCTTTTAATTTCATGGCTGCAATCACCATCTTCAGTGATTTTGGAGCCCCCAAAAATAAAGTCAGCCACTGTTTCACCGTCTATTTGCCATGACATGATGGGACCAGATGCCATGATCTTAGTTTTCTGAATGTTGAGCTTTAAGCCAACTTTTTCACTCTCCTCTTTCACTTTCATCAAGAAGCTCTTTAGTTCTTCTTCACTTTCTGCCATAAGGGTGGTGTCATCTGCATATCTGAGGTTATTGATATTTCTCCTGGCAATCTTCTTCCAGCTTGTGCTTCCTCCTGTCCAGCATTTCTCATGATGTACTCTGCATATAAGTTAAATAAGCAGGGTGACAATATACAGTCTTGACATACTCCTTTTCCTATTTGGAACCAGTCTGTTGTTCCAGGTCCAGTTCTAACTGTTGCTTCCTGACCTGCATACAGGTTTCTCCAGAGGCAGGTCAAGTGGTCTGGTATTCCCATCTCTTGAAGAATTTTCCATAGTTTATTGTGATCCACACAGTTAAAGGCTTTGGCATAGTCAATAAAGCAGAAATAGATGTTTTCCTGGAACTCTCTTGCTTTTTCAATGATTCAGCGGATGTTGGCAATTTGTCTCTGGTCCCTCTGCCTTTTCTAAAACCAGCTTGAATATCTGGAAGTTCACGGTTCACGTGGTTTACTGTCACTAGAGTCATGACTTAGAATCCTAATGAATTAGAATCCTAGGGTCATAGCTTGGAATCCTCTAGAACAAGCTCAACATCAGATGCAGAAGAAAATAGCTAATACTTTAAATTAAAAAAAAAAAAAAGATTTTGCTACTTTATACAAGCAGAAACCTGGGGAATATGAGAGTGGATGATTCTAACAGCTTCTAAGATAAAGCCCCTTAAAAATAACGCAAGATAGGGAATTCCCTTGTGGTCCAGGTTATGACTGCTGCTTTCATTGCCGTGGCCTGGGTGCAATCCTTGATTTGGAAACTAAAATCTGGCAAGCCACTGGCATGGTGCAGACAAGAAAAAAAAGAGAGAGAGAGAGAGAGAAAGCAGGACATATTTTATATATATATATATATACATATATATATATGCAGAAGTTTATATCAGTTCTGATGGTTGATTAAACTTGCACTTAATGTTCTCCCTCATTTAATGTTACCAATAGGCTAGAACTTCTATGGAATCATGTAAAGGAAGGAACACAAAGCTCAGGGAGATAGAAATGTGGAACAGAATCAACATTCAAGGCCTGCATTTCATCATTTCCCCACTACATTCCCCAAGAGTACTTAGAAGGTAATAGTTTCACTAAGGCACTGAGAAATACATTAATGATGAGAGCATTAGTATCCTTGGTAGGCTCTATGGTAGCTTCACTATCTAGATTGTATATAGGGATGAGAAAAAACTCCCTTATTTCAAAAGGTATGATAGGATCCCAGGGAGACAAAGGATAATGGAGATCATAATATCACCGTGGACAACATCAGGATATTTACCATAATAGCAAGGATACAGTAGAAATTAGACTGTTTGGACCTATAGTGATGTTGCTAACGAATTTTGATGCCTCTAGAATATAACAGATGGTTGGCCTAATTGTGATTAATTCATCCACATTTTTTTAAAAAGTGAAAACTCCAGTCCTGGTGGTTTTTCAAAACCATCATGGAGAATCATGGCTATTCACTTCGAATTCAGATCATGCCAGTTAAAAAACCTTCACTGACCAATGGGGGAATCTCTTCTTAACAATAGGTCCTGCCATTCTGACACAAGTATGTATATAGATATGACTGCATACCTTCTCCAGAGGACAGGAGACCCTTTAATAAAGGGAAATGGGAGAAATTAGCACTTATCAAGATCAGTAGACATTATATTTGATCTGACAATAATTTTTGGGAATCCCAAATGTGACAGCAGTCTATCAGTTAATTAGGGGCAAATAAAATTTAGGCAATAAATGGAGTTTGGGCTCATTTTTTAATCAAAGTAGGCTCAATAGTTTTATCAATAAATCCTATGCATATTTCCTCACTTTTTGAGTGAATAATTGTAATAGATATAACAAATATAAGAATCCACATATTGTCTCTGACCTGTTGACTGAGGGCTACTGTGAAAGGAAGAACTAAATGGAAGCCCCTGGAACTTCTTTTCCTTTATTAGAATAATAAAAGAAAAAAACTGTACCGTATTCCTAGGAAAACTGCATAGTTCAACGGCACCATCTAGAACTCAAAATATTCATGAGTGCTGATCTCTACCACACCCCATTTAGTTTTCCTAATTAGCCTATGCTAAAGGGAGAAGGATCTCCAAAACCAACTGCGATTATCATAAACTTAATTAGGTGACAACTCCAAATGGTACTATTTCAGAAGTGGAAAGGTAAATGTAGGAGCTAATCAACACATTTTCTGGTACCTAGAATGCAGCCACATACCTAGCAAACACTTTTTTCCCCTCTGTTCCAGTTTTCAAAATTTCTTCATTAAAGGCAGCTTAACTTTATCCGACAATTTACTTCCTAAACTTGCATCACTGCAATATGAATTCTCTTATTGTCACTCATAATATATTTTTCAGATATCTTAACAGTGTCCACTACACTTATGACGTTGTGCCAGACAGACAAGAGGAACAGGAAACAGCAATGAAAAAAGCATAATTGAAAAAGGCATGTGTACCCCAGTGTTAACAGTAGTACTATTTATAATAGCAAGGACATGGGAGCAATCTAGATGTTCATCAGCAGGTGAATGGATAAAGAAGTTTTGGTACACATATACAGTGGGATATTACTCAGCCATAATAGGGAACATATTTGAGTCAGTTCTAGTAAGGTGGATGAACCTAGAGCCTATTATACAGAGTGAAGTAAGTCAGAAAAAGAAAAACAAATTTTATATATTAATGCATATATAGGGAATTTAGAAAAATGGTACTGATGAACCTATCTGCAGGCCAGGAATAGAGACACAGAAATGGAGAACAGACTTTGGACACAGTGGGGGAAGGAGAGAGCAGGACAAACTGAGAAAGTAGCATTCACATATACACACTACCATGAGCGAAACAGCCAGCCAGTGTGAGAGGCTGTACGGGCACAGGAAACTCAACCTGGTGCTCTGTGACAACCCAGATGGATAGGACGTGGTGGGGAGTGGAAGGGGAAGTTCAGGAGGGAGGGGAGGTATGTGGACTTATGGCTGATTTATGCCATTATATGGCAGAAGCTAACATAATACTGTAAAGTAATTATCCTCCAATTAAAAATAAATTAAAAAAATAAGACACATGTAGATCAGATGGTGGAAGACTAACTTCATGAATATTCAGGGACACACTATCTTTGTGGAATGTGTTAATTTCCGATTGTCTGAATCATGTTAAGATATCCAAGATAAGAGACATGTTGCTTCATCATGAATTAATATTATTAAATAGGAGGAACAGTGACAGCAATTGTGTCTTACAGGTAATTTACATATACTGGAATGTGTCACTCTGAGTCTTTCACTGAGAAACTCTTGCAACCAAGTCCAAGCTCATACACCTCACTGCAGGACAGGCCAATAAATTAAGAAAGAAGTGCTGGAGCAAGGAATAGTGTCTTTATTTGGAAACTGAGCAGAGTGAGAAGATGGCAGGCCAGTTACACAAAGAACCATCTTGCTTTGTTCAGTCGCTCAGTTGTGATTGACTCTTCACGATCCCATGGACTAGAGCACACCAGGTTTCCCTGTCCTTCACTGTCTCCCTGAGTTTGCTTAAACTGATGTACTTTGAGTCAGTGATGCCATCCAACCATCTCATCCTCTTTTACCCCCTTCTCCTCCTGCCCTCAATCTTTCCCAGCATCAGTGTCTTTTCCAGTCAATCAGTTCTTCGCATCAGGTGGCCAAAGTATTGCAGCTTCAGCTTCAGCATTAGTCTTTCCAGTGAATATTCAGGACTGATTTCATTTAGGATTGACCAATTTGATCGCCTTGCGATCCAAGTCCCTTGAGATCCAAGGGATCTCAAGAGTCTTCTCTAGCACTACAGTTCGAAAGCATCAATTTTTCAGTGCTCAGCCTTCTTTATAGTCCAACTCTCACATCCATACATGAATACTGGGAAACCCCTTGTGGTTCAGCTGATAAAGAATCCGCCTGCAATGCGGGAGACCTGGGTTCAATCCCTGGGTTGGGAAGATCCCCTGGAGAAGGGAAAGGCTACCCCACTCCAGTATTCTGGCCTGGAGAATTCCATGGACTGTATAGTTCATGGGCTCACAAAGAGTCAGACACGACTTAGCAACTTTCACTTTCATATCTTTAATTATACAGACCTTTGTTGGCAAAGTGATGTCTGCTTTTTAATATGCTGTCTAGGTTTGTCATAGCCTTTCTTCCAAGGAGTAAGCATCTTTTAATTTCCTGGCTGCAGTCACCACCTGCAGTGATTTTGGAGCCCAAGAAAATAAAATCTGTCACTGTTTCCATTTTTTAGCCATCTATTTGCTATGAAATGATGGGACTAGATGACATGATCTTAGAGTTTTTGAATGTTGAGTTTTAAACCAGCTTTTTCACTCTCCTCTTCACCCTCCTCTTACATGAGGTAGAATTTAGGCTTCCTCTATATTAAAAGATTAGTGGGGTGGTGTGGCTGATTGTTCCAGACCTGTTGGTACTGGCCAGATATGGAAGGGGATGTGACAATTCTTTGTTCTTTCAACTGTCTGATATAGTCACAATGTTCCTATAAACCTTCAATAAGACAAGTGTTAGTCTCTATCTGCAGCTTTTTTTTTTTCTACATTAACAAAAAATGGTTAAACCTATAAATGTCAAGTCTGGGAGGCAGAGTCTTGAGACAGGATTATTGTGTATATTTCAGGCTATAGGTAACAATTCTTTACAAAGATGAAGAACCAGCATGACTAAGCATAGACAACTGAAAACAAAAGTTAGAGCTAAAGGAACAGATCTAATATGGAATCAGGTTTCTACTCTGTCACACCATGAGACATCAGCTGTTCAACCCCTGCTCCTTAGTAGTTTGAGTTTCAGCTTCAGGAGAGTTCACCTCCAAGTTCTTTTGCCATGATTTTTGTCCAGAAGCAACTGTAAGTAGATAAAGTAGGGGGTCTCCCAGGAAAGTAAACCAGGCATGACTTTGCTCACATAAGAGAAGCCACTTTTGGCCTAAAGCCATATTGTGATCTAAGCCTGACCATAATGCTTGCTCTTGAACAAGTCTCAATAAATAATGATATTAAGGGGACAAAATAATGCAGAAATACTATTGGGCAAGAGAAGCAACGATAGCAAAGATAATACATCAGTTGTAAAGACTCATAGCTCTATTTCAGTGTTAAAGATTAGTCTGAAATGTTCAACCACCAGATCAACTGGAACCTAAAGGATGATGGTAACCTTTTCTGACCCTTGTGATTTCAATCAACTAAAGCTTGGACTGTGTCAACTGACCAAGTCCCTTAATAAAAATGCATGTTTATTGTTGTTGTTCAGTCCCTCAGTCAATAGCCATCTCTTTGTGACTCCATGTACTTCAGCACGTCAGGCTTTCCTGTCCTTCATTATCTCCCTGAGTTTATTCAAATTCAAGTCCATTAAGTCAATGATGCCATCCAGTCATCTCATCCTCTGTTACCCCCTTCTCCTCCTGTTCTCAAGCATCAGGGTCTTTTTCAGTGAGTCAGTTCTTCACATCAGGTGGCCAAAGTATTAGAGCTTCAGCTTTGGCATCAGTCTTTTCAATCAATATTCAGGGTTGATTTCCTTTAGGATTGACAAGTTTGGTATTTTAGCTGTTCAAGAGACTCTCAAGAGTCTTCTCCAGCACCACAGTTCAAAAGCATCAATTCTTTGGTGCTCAACCTTGTTCAACTCTCACATCCATACATGACTACTAGAAAAACCATAACTTTGACTATATAGACCTTTGTTGGCAAAGTGATGTCTCTGCTTTTTAACATGCTGTCTAGGTTTGTCATTGCTTTTCTTCCAAGGAGCAAGCATCTTTTAATTTCTTAACACCATTTTTTGGGTAGCACAACCATTCACCAATGGTCTCAGTCCCACCTCTACAGGGACCTGTTTTGAGGTACAAGGAGTCATCAAACAGTATGTCTTTGTCAAAGACCTGAGTTCCAGCTTTCTTCAGCCACTTCTCCAAGTCAGTACATTCAACAATCCCTTTGTTCCTCCCTTTGTTCACTTAACACTAGGAAGTAGTTGCTTCCTCAATAACAGTGTCTGTCATACCTCAGATTCCCCTCTTCACTTCATTCAGTTCTCTAATATACATTAAATATTTTCTATTAAAATAAGTCATGTTTCAGCCTTCTTGTTGGAACTCGATTGAGTTTTACACGGAAATATATTTGTCAACCTGGTGTCTTAGACGGTAAAGCATCTGCTTACAATGCGGGAGACCCGGGTTCAGTCCCTGGGTAGGGAAGATCTCCTGGATAAGGAAATGGCAACCCGCTCCAGTATCCTTGCCTAGAAAATCCCATGGATGGAGGAGCCTGGTAGACTACAGTTCATGGGGTCGCAAAGAATCAGACACGACTGAGCAACTTCACTTTAATTTTGCTAAATGGTTTCTTGAGCATTCTTATTCAGAAACCAAAGTAGGAAAATGCTTGCAAAGAATAAAATGAGGTAATTCACTATTCAAAATGTTAAAAAAAAAAAAAAACCAATTAATAGCGATACCATGTGTACAAAATTTTCTCACATAACATTTCCAATGATATATATATATATAATTTCATAAGCCCACAAAAGTCCGGCTAATTCATTCACATTTTTATTTGAGCCTATCTTTTGCTATGAAGTCCATTTAAATCATCCCTAAGTTTAAAAATCTGAATATTCTCCAGACTTTTGACACAACTGGATCTTCTTTCTCTCTTCTATCTGTGACTTCAGATTCTTTGAGTCAATAAGCAGTAATATTTTCATCATCTGAATTGTTCCCTTGCAGTTTCAGGCTACAAAAAGAAAATATACTAGTGAATGCATTTAATTTTATGTCTTAGACCATCTCTCAGAAGGTCTTAGGTTTGATCTAATCTCAAGATGTTTTAGATTTGGGAGAGTTAATGATGGCGATTTTTCATTGGTAAAACAACAGAAAAGTAATTCATTCCAGGGTGGATTTGGCATATCTGTGTAGTATAAGGGACTTCCCTGACAGCTCAGTTGGTGAAGAATCCACCTGCAATGCAGGAGACCCCGGTTCCATTCCTGGATCAGGAAGATCCACTGGAGAAGGGAGAGGCTACCCACTCCAGTATTCTTGGGCTTCCCTGGGGGCTCAGCTGGTAAAGAATCTGTCTGCAATGAGGGAGACCTGCGTTCGATCCCTGGGTTGGGAAGATCCCCTGAAGAAGGGGAAGGCTACCCACTCCAGTATCCTAGCCTGGAGAATGCCACGGACTGTATAGTCCATGGGGTTGCAAAGAGTCGGACACGACTGAGCAACTTTCCCTTCACAGAGTAGACTGTTGCTAGGATTATTGTCTGTTTAGTGTTCTCAATACTATGATCTAAAAAACAGGAGGATATGCCTGGAATCCTACCTTTCAACTTTCTTTTTCTTCCTAGCAAGATTCTCATGCTGTTCTCATGGAAAGAAGATGATGCTGCCTATGAAAGGCATGAAACTGGCAGAGATGTAGCATTTCCCAAGATTTTTCTTGCACACCTGGGCTTCCATGATGAGGACACTATTCTGTTCATTTCTCTTTCCCTCCACCTCTGAAACTGCTGGCAGTAATTCCAAGAAACACACCCAGGAAATCCAGAGACTATAATTACAATACTGGGGACCACCTGTTTCATGGGATTAATATTTTAAAGGGATGAGTGTGAAATGAGGCACATTAGTTTCTTTAAGAATAAGTCTTAAATACTCAGAAATGTCCACAGATTACTAGCATTTAAAAGAATGAGGAATATTATTTTGTAAAGTGTGGAAATGCTACTTTCCAAAACAAAATAGAAAAGAGTTACAGAGAAATCCAGATGGAAACAGGGAGACAGACAACTACATAGTCTAGTAGAATCATTTTATACACTTTCCACACACATTTTTTTCATTCAATTTGTTTTGAGTGTGTCTGTGACTGAGACTTTGGCTGATTTAGAGCAACAAAAAAATAAGAAAAGAAAAGTGAGTTAAGTTTGAAGTTAAATTGGAGTTACTTAAACTATGTAAATATGCAACTCTTCTAATATAGTAGATAATACTCAAGAGTGAGCAATGATGGAGAATGCTTTCCACAGTTTATTATTTAGGAAAATGGAATTCGATGGTTAAATATTTATGCGTTAGAATGAGACAGACAAAGGCCATAATTTCAGTACAAATTCTCCAAGCGTGGTCTCTTGATAATAGTTTCTTCAAGGTTATATTTTGTTATGATAACTGTTAAGATGATGATAAAAATACGTTAGAGGAAGTCCTGTCTTGCCCCAAGACTAGGCCATTCCCTTTCCTTAAGAACTTATTTTTATTGCACAGGTCAACTCTGATAATGTGAGAATAGTTAAGTCAATTTTCTCATCTTGAGATCCAAAAAGAAGAAAGATCCTCATGTTATAACTCTGGTTTACTTGTCTGGAAAGTGGAGAATGTACTAGTGCTGATGTTATGAGATTTATGTGAGAATTAATGGTGAGATTATGTGAGAATTAATTCATGATGTACTAACAGCGACATGCCTGGTACATAGTCAGATCTCAATAAACTATCAGTATTATTATTTGTACAGAAAAAAGATTTGTCTAATCCTTGTCTGACATGGGCCAACAGAAAGCACCGATGCTTGGGGTCCCCAGATTAATGGTAGGCACAAAATCTTATCCACTGGATTAATTATATTTTTAAAATTTCAATATCGTATGATTACTTTACTTTTTAACATTTTGCAGTGCCTTGTTTACTGGGGAGAGACTGCCCCTCTAGCTAATTCTTAGAGATGGTAAACAGCTGTTATATCAGCCTATTTTTCATATACAAACCAACCACTCCTGAGTCTATACCCCACTCCCAACCAAGTCTTTTATCTTACTTTCATACATAAAGCCAACATTTTCCCTGCCCTAAATCAACACAGGGACAGATACCAAACAATTAGGAACCAACCCTATGCCCCAAAGCCCACTTGAATTATTCAAACTAGCCAGTCGTACAGTGTTTACCCTGCCTTCCTTCTTACTCACAGAAACCCCAATAAAGGTGGTACCCATACCTTTCTCTTAATCCTCTGTGCCCTTGACTGACTGTTTCCCCTTCTGTACCAGTGTGATGTGCCTTCCCTCTCATTTCTAGAGGAACTGTGAGTAACATTACATTTGTCTGTCAATAGCACTGACCTTTGGAGAAGGCAATGGCACCCCACTCCAGTACCCTTACCTGGAAAATCCCATGGATGGAAGAGCCTGGTAGGCTGCGGTCCATGGGGACGCTAAGAGTCGGACGATTGAGCGACTTCAATTTCCCTTTTCACTTTCATGCACTGGAGAAGAAAATGGCAACCCACTCCAGTGTTCTTGCCTAGAGAATCCCAGGGACAGGGGAGCCTGGCGGGCTGCCGTCTATGGGGTCGCACAGGGTGGGACACGACTGAAGCGACTCGGCAGCAGCAGCAGCACTGGCCTTTTCATATCATCATTCATTCATCTATAAAATAAAACCCCATGAGTTCACTTTGAGATGCTCACATCTTTCACACTCAAATCTTCTTAGATATTTATCTGGGCTTGGCCATATTGGCCCTTCCCTGTTAGTAGACTGCCCTGAGATCCTCAAGCTAAATGGAAGCTGATCTATCCAGAGCAATGAGACACACTGCACTTCGTAGAGAAGAATCAAGGCATCCCAGCGAACAGGTGACACTGACAGACGAGTGAGTGAGTGATGTCATTTTAGAGCAACCAGTCTTTCAGGCCATATCTGACTTCAACTGCGCCAGTGAGCCCAGTGATCTGCAAGTGAAATCAGCAGAAGAATTGCCCAGCAATCCACAGAATAGGAAATGAGAAATCATTGTTGTTTTAATTAACCAAGTTATGGAGTAGTTTGCTATACAGCCATCCAAAAGTGAGGACACAAAAGCAGCATGAGGGTAATTATATGTGTTATCAAGTTCCCTGTACACACACTCATGCAAACACACACACACACGTTTCTACACACCGACCAGCTAATATGCAATAAGAGACAAATTGTGAAATGTTCCAAAGACATATATATATAAGATATACATATATCTATATCTATATATAAAGACCAAATGGTCTCTTTACTAGCAGCATAATTTTGGTTAGTAAAATTCAGGGAAGGGATTAATCCAGTTGAATACCAGAGAGCCTTGTGTAAGATCTTATGGCATTATAACATTACTTTCCCTCATAGGGTTGTTTTGATGCTTAAATGAGGTAAAATGCAGACAGCATATAATTCAGTATCCAGCATGTGTTAAATACTGAAATACAGTAGCCATTACTGATACCACTTACCTGAGATATAAATATGATGAAATTTCTATAAATCAATAAGAAGAGAAAACAACCCAAATAAAACACATGGAAAAACAAACTGAATAGACATTTCACAAAAAAGGTGTCCGTCAGCTTAGGCTGTCATAGAAAAACAAACAAACAAAAATTGAAAAACAATAACAAATACACCACAGATTAGATAACTGAAACAACAGGAATTTTTTCTCACATTGCTATGAGAAGAAACTTTTTCTCACACTGTTCTCAAACCAGAAGTTTGAGACCAAAGGTGCCAGCAGGGCTGAGGTCTGGTGAGGGCTTTCCCCTTAGGTTGCGATTCGTTATCATCTCTCTGCGTGCTCACAGGACCTTCTCTCGGTGCCTGCCTGTGGAGAGAGGAAGAAAGAGAGAGAGAGAGAGAGATGACAAGAGAGAGTGCCTTGGTGTCTGCTCTTACAAGGACTCTAATCTTACCCTAACAGCATTTCACTTTTATGACTTCATTTAACCTTAATTACTTCCTTAGAGGCTCATCTCCAAATACAGCCAAGTGAGGGCAGAGACTCAACATATGAATTTGGGGGGGACACATTCAGTCCCTAACAATATTCCTGTGAACAGTAAGTTCGTGAAATAATACTGAACATCATTATTTGTAGGTAAATGCAAATGAAACCCTCAAAGATATAGCACGTCATACAACTGGGATGACAAAAACAAACAAAAATGTCTTGAAACACTAGATGTTGACTTCAAGGCAGTGCAACTAGCATTCTTGTTCATTGGTGGTAGTAGTGAAAATGGAAACATATTTGAAAAACTTTTATAAAGGTAAGTATGAATATATACCAAGATACTTTTCCAAGATAAATGAAAATTAATATTTATAAAAAAGTGGTGCAAGAATACGTATTGTAATGGAATACATACTCAGCACAATGGAACGATTCTGAGCAATAAAAAAGCATTGATACTGCTCTACACAACACCATGATAAACTTTAAAACGTTATATTAAGCAAAAGAAGCCAGACACAATAAAGTATATTCAACATTATTTTATTTATATGGCATCCTAAAACAAGATATATATATATATATATATATATATATATATATATATATATATAAAACAAAAATATATAAAGAAATATTTTATGTGAGTTGGGGCATAACTGAGTGATAAGGGGCACAAGTCAACTTTCTGGCATGATAAAAATTTAAGCATTTTAAAAATATTGAATTTTATAGGCTTCCCTTGTGGCTCAGTGGTAAAGGGTGAGTGAATGAGTGAAGTCGCTCAGTCGTGTCTGACTCTTTGCAACCCCATGGACTGTGGTCTGCCAGGCAGTGGTAAAGAACCTGCCCGTAATTCAGAATATGCAGTTTCAATCTCTGGATTGGGAAGATCCCCTGGAGAAGGAAATGGCAACCCATTCCAGTATTCTTGCCTGGGAAATCCCATGGCCAGAGGAGCCTGGCGGGCTACAGTCCATGGGGTTGCAGAGTCAGACACGACTTAGCGACTAAGCATGCAGGCATGCATTGAATTTTACACTTAATATGTATGAATTTTATTGTATAACTGCAAATGTTTTACCAAAAAGGAGGGAAAAAAATCACAAGTAGAGAATTCTAGTAGGTTTATTTCTTATCAATGGTATGCTTCCTGTTATGAGACCACCTTCATGTATTCTGCTGCGGCTGCTGTTGCCAAGTCGCTCCAGTCGTGGCTGACTCTGTGCGACCCCACAGACGGCAGCCCACCAGGCTCTGCCATCCTTGGGATTCTCCAGGCAAGAACACTGGAGTGGATTGCCATTTCCTTCTCCAATGCATGAAAGTGAAAAGTGAAAGTGAAGTTGGTCAGTCGTGTCCGACTCTTCGCGACCCCATGAACTGCAGCCTAGCAGGCTCCTCCGTCCATGGGAGTTTCCAGGCAATAGTACTGGAGTGGGGTGCCATTGCTTTCTCCGTCGTGTAGTCTAAGATTGTGCAAATAAGTAAATATATAGAATGTAATGGGGAGCCATGGTTCTCATTTCTGGAGAAAGGAGCTGTAAACTGGAAGAGGAAAAAGAATACTTCAATGTACCATATTATTTTGGATTGGAATCTGAAATATTATTATATATAACAGATATGTTTGTATAAATGCATATATGTATATACACATATACATAGATATACACGTGTCTGTGAACGTGCACACATACACACAAAGATACCTAGTAGAATCTGCCCAGCATGAGCCAGAATGTAATCGCTCTGAAACACTGCAGCCTAAGCTTTGTGACAACTATTAAACAGCTTCCTAGAAATAGAAGCCAACTATCTAGAGAGCCGTCTTCAAGCTGCCTATCTGTGACCTAGGTGACCCTGCAGATCTTCAAGCTGCCATACAGCCTGAATGCTTTAATTTCCTCTTATCTCTGGTCTATTTACTGCAAATCCAAACCACTTCAGCCTGGCCAAATCAGGAACCTTCTCTGCTATCCACTGGGCTGAAACATACCTTCTCCAATGAGATCTGAATTCCTTCCAAGTTTATACTTGCATAAGTACAAGCATAAGTACTCTCCTTCAGCTCTCGAGTATCAGACAGATTTTCCTTACATCTTACAGTTACTCTTTTATGACAACTAACAATTCTTTGTGTTAAAACTCTCATGTTTAATCCTCTAGCATTTTACATCTCCTGATCAAGCTTACACTTCTATTAATATATTATCAAAACTAACACATATCACATAATATGAAAAGCTCTTCATATCAACTACTAGAAAGAAAGATTTTCTTATGCAGGTAATGAAACCAACCAAGCAACCAACCAACCAACAAAAGTAAGCCTTGCTTATCTTATCATGTCTTCTATAAGAAGAACAAAAATTAACCTCTTAAAAAGTAGAAATGAAAAAAAGAAATCCCTTGTACAGAGCAATTGACATTCCTTGTTATTTTTGGCTCATTTCACACATTTTAACACTTGAGATTGGAATCATTTCAGCTAAAAAGCTTCTTTCAGTTGAGAAGCCTAGATTCATATTTATTATTAGCTTGGCAGCAATGAAACCTGGCCCAGCTTTAACATGAGAAACATCTTTTCCCTCAGTCAAGGCAATGTGGGAGGACATTGCCTCAAGTTAGGTATGTCAGGGACTCTCCTGAAATCTGCTAAGCTCAATATATTGAATACCTACAATGTGCGATACTAGATACTTCTGGTGGGTGCAGGGAGCAGGGAAATCTCTGCTTTTAACTAACTTAACAGTGAAAATGTATTAATGGTTTTTAGAAGGTAATACAGAAAGTAACATGTGATATAATTCAAATGAGACAAAGAAAGATTTGAGGATTCAGAGAAAATAGCCATTAGAGCCACCTTAAAATCCATATTCAACAAAAACTCAACGGATATGGTATTGTTAGTAGCATGACCTGGAAGTCTGGGTGGGATTTCAACTGAAAAAAAGGACAAAGAAAAGATAATGAGTTGCATTTGGATTCATGGATATGATAGGACTGGCAAATAATGACTCCATTCTCAGGAGACAGTCTGTTCCGTTTAATTAGGAAGACAGAAATTAAGAGTAATAGACTCAAATATTTAATTAGAATGCCTTTGGTATATAGAGAGTACTTACAACTAATTATAATCCAAACATCCACCTCATAAGTCATGAAAAAGTGATTAAAATCATGAGCAGGTAAGATTTTTACTTGCTTTACTAAGTTCTAAATAGTCCATAACTACATTATAGATAGTTCTGTAGTGTGAACTAGAAACTCAGATTTATATTGGGTGTCATTGGCAGTAATGTCCTAGATGGTAAGCAAATGCACTATTCATTCTTTATAAAAGTAATACCATCAACCTATGTTCAATAAGTCATATGATATGAGACTCTGCAGGAGTTGTGGCACGCTGCCAGCTGGTCCTCTTTTAACAAAGACCCACAATCACATCACGGTCATCATAGGAGGGAGTCTGGAACTTAACAGAAACTGGTTAACCCATGAGGCCACGGGACTGGTCCACTAGCTAGCCTTTGAGCTCTAGTATCCAGCTCATGCTGAATGAAATAACTAATGGCCACCGACATAAGCATAATGCTTTCAAGTATTTGGTCACATAATGATGACCGTTACTCCATTATTTTTCTTCTTTGTTATTTTCACTGAAAAGATAATACCTCTGAAGGCCAAAGGCCAGTGAGAGGTTAGGATGACAAGGATAACTTGGAATTGATTCAAAGTGGACCTTTATTCTTAGGATCAGATATGATGATTTAATGAAATGGTTGGCACACAGTAAGAGAGAATTAAATGAGAGTATGAATATTATTATCTTCCTTTACTTAGTATTTCCCTCTTATGTCCATGAAGTCCCTCTGCATTCCTTCCTTCCTATACTATGGTCTTCAAAAATTCCACATTGATTTTGAATGTGTCTCACTCCTTAAAGTCCTTCAATGGATTCACATGTAATATGGACTCAGGGCCTCTATAATCTGATGTTGCCCATCCTCTACATATACTGTCATCATAGTGACCCTGTTCCACAACCCTCCTCTTAGCTTTTCTCTTCACCACCTGACCACCCCCATTTATCCTTCAGGTCTCAGCTAAAGACCATATTCTCAGGGAAACTCTCCCTGATCTTCCTTACTAATTATCATAAACCCTTATATCATCACCTGCCTCTTCTTAGAACTCATCAAAATTGTAAATCTCTACTTCTGTGATCATTTGACTAATACCTGTCTTCCCTACCAGACTATAAATTTCCTAAGGGCAGGGACAATGCCATTTCTTTTCAATATTATATCCCAGAACCTGGTACAGTTTTGGTGCATTGTAGGCTTCACAAATATTGTTCTATCCCTTACAGAACATTATAGAATATTCCCTTAGGCAAATGCAAATGTATTTAATATAAAAGTTAATAAAACAGTTTCAGTCTTTCACAAAGGAAAGTTCTCTTGTATGACTCATTTTTTTGTGCACTATTACAAAATTCTAGTTTCCCAGGGACTACAAACTCATTTATTTAGCCAGAACTGCTTTTGAGACACCAAAACAGTAGTGGAGAGTTGTTCAGCCTTCTAGGAAAATCAACTTAGGGAAATAATTATATCTATATCTCTGTATCTCTCAATATAGAGAGACAGCTATAGATACATGTGTGTGCTTGCATGGTTAGTCACTCAGTCATATTCGACTCTTTGTGACCCCATGGATTGTAGCCCACCAGGCTCCTCTGTCCATGGGATTTTCTAGGCAAGAATACTGGAGTGGGTTGCCATTTCCTTCTCCATTATTTTGTATTGGAGTATAGCTGATTAACAATGTTGTGATGTTTCAGTGAAGAGTAAAAATACTCAACCATACATACTAGATATACATAATTTAAAGATGCCTATTTAAATTATGTGTCATGGCATAGCTATATCATATCTGGTAAAGAAAAGCTACCCCATTGACTGTAGCCTGCCAGGCTCCTCTGTCCATGGGATTCTCCAGGCAATAATACTTAAGTGAGTTGCCATTTCCTTCTCCAGGGGATCTTCCTGGCCCAGGGATCGAACCCACATCTTCTGTGTCACCTGCACTGGCAGGCAGATTCTTTACTCCTGAGCCACCTGGGAAGCCTCTATGAAATCTTACCTATATGGAAATAATAGAGCTGAAAGATCGAATGTTAGCTGAAATAGAACTTTATAAGCTAGGCTTATTTATGTCATTTTGGAAGTGTCTAGAAAACAGTATGATTTAGAATGAAAAATAAATAATTTCAAATAAAATATTTTAAGGAAAGATTTGTTTTCATTAACATGCTTGAAATCATCAATTTGAGTGTTTATACTCATAATTTGTTGAACTGTGGAACATCGAACAATACTATAGGACATCTGCCTTAGGCATGGAATTGTAAATATTTCATAGCTTTATAAATGTCTGATGATTAAGTGTGCCTTAGTGGTCAACTGAAAATGTTTTACAGCATCAAAATAAAAGTTTCTTTTTTGTCTTTACCTGGAAACTTAAAAATATATTTAAAAGTTTATTTATTTATGTGTTAGAACCAAACCTAAAATTCTCCTATGATACCAAAGAGGGAGAATCCTGGAGTCACAATCCACAGTTCTTCCCTATTATAGAAGAAAATACTGCAAAATTTTTGATTACTAATTCTCAACTAGGCTACACATTTGTTTTGATACTTATGACAGAATGGTGTCCCCCAAAGAGGTCGATATCCAAATCCTTGAACCTGTTTTATATGACATGCCAAAACGACTTTGCAGAAGTAATTGCATTAAAAATCTTGAGATGGCATTTGATGATGGGAACAGGGGTGGTAATTAGAGAGACAAGTTGGAAGATGATATGATGCTAGCTGGAAAACAGAGGGAGAAGACAAGATAATGAATGCAGGTAGCCTCTAGAAGTTAAAGTCAGGAAAGAGATTCTCCTTGCAAGCCTATGGAAGGAATACAGTCCCGCTAACACCTTGATTTTAGTCCATTGAGAACTATTTCAGACATTGACCACCAGAATCACAGAATATTAAGTTTGTTTTGTTTTAAGCTACTATTTGTGGTAAATAGTGACAAGAGTAGTAGGACATTGACACAGTAATAAATGATACATATTTGGTAATCAGAGTTTCTATTAGTCTATTAATAATGAGTGAAGTAATTTTTAATGTTAAAATAGCTTCAGAATTCAAACACACAAAAAACCCTCTACAAATATCTTCAAACATATTATTTTAGTCTTCTTAGTGGTCAAACATACCTATTTAATCAGTAAGTCACTTGGTCTTCTGGGACTGTGTACGTGAACTAAGTGAAAGTCGCTCAGTCATGTCCGACTCTTTGCGACCCTGTGGGCTGTAGTCCATGGAATTCTCCAGGCCAGGATACTGGAGTGGGTAGCCTTTCCTGTCTCCAGGGGATCTTCCCAACCAGGGATCGAACCCAGGTCTCCCGCATTGCAGGCAGATTCTTTACCAGCTGAGCCACAAGAGAAGCCCAAGAATACTGGAGTGGGTAGCCTATCCCTTCTCCAGTGGATCTTCCCAACCCAGGAATCAAACTGGGGTCTCCTGCATTGCAGGCAGATTCTTTACCGACTGAGTTATCAGGGAAGTCCCAGGGACAAAGCCCTGGGACTGTGTAAATATAGATAAATTCACCTTGTACACCTAATTCCATATATTCATATTAAAGGAGTCTGATTCCCTCTGGCCTTCAACAAATATAGCTGTTTAATACAGGTGATAAGGCAGGTTCAGAAAAGATTATAATGCAGGAGAGAAGTAATATGGCTACAAATATGTAGGGTATTCAGAGAAAGAGAGAGAGAGACAGAGAGAGTGTGCTACTGACCAATTATGGAAACCCAGAAATGATTCTTGGAAGGATGGCAATTGTAGAGGTGAAGATAACTAAAGACAAAATAAATAGTTTGAATAAAAATGTGATGTTAGAAAATCATGGAGCGAAAACATAGAAAATTTGTAGTTCTGAGGATAAGAGTGGCAAGAAAAAAAATAAATAAATAGAAGACCCTGAAAAGCCAAGTTCGGGATTTTGATTTTATTCTGCGGGCAATGGAGAAATTCCCCAAATTATATAACATAAAACCTTTTCCTTGTCATCTTACACTAATGTTCAAACAAGCACTTCTGTTTCCATGACAGAGCTTGGAAAGGAGAGAAAATAAACTCATTTCCAAGTGCTCTTCCCAACATCTCACCATTTGGAAGAACCTACAGCAGCAGGGAATTGTCAGCTCTGTGATGGAGAAGTTACACACATGCTTGCGGTTGTGAGAAATTAACTGGCTTCTTTGTAGAAATGAAGACCTAAAGGGGTAGAGATAATCCTTCAGTACTTCATGCTTTACTCCATCCTTGACAGGAAGTACAAGACCACCGTGAAGAACAACGTGGGCTGGTATGACTGTGACACACAGTTTGCCATTAGATGTAGCCAAAGACTGAGCTTTAGTCACGGGATTTAAAGAAAGTGATCAGGCCATTTCCAGAAACAGCTCATACCAGAAATGCACATGCCTACTCCTACATCAACTTTATTTACCTCTGGCTGAATCAGACCCACAAAACCACAATGATCTGGAAAGCTATATACTGAATGTGACAGAGGTTCCCAAGAAGGAGATGTGGACTTGTATTTGATAATCACCAGGGCATCTATGATACAGAGAATAAAGTAATAGTTGTCATTTCCAACTAGAATGCCCCAGTATGTTTTGCTGAATAAGGTATTTGAAGGTGCAGAGGCCGGGGGTTAATCCACTTATTACTGGGTGCCCAACAATGATTAGTTTCACTTTTCTCAAGTAGCATATTTTCATCTATGTTATGCCAAAAGAACAAAATTGTGGGAATGAAATGTTCAGCATGACATCAGCTACACTGTTGTTCTTGTTCAGTCCCTAAGTCTTGTCTGACTCTGTGACCCCATGGACTGTAGCATGCCAGGTTTCCCTTCCTATACTATCTCCGGGAGTTTGCTCAAACTCTTGTCCATTGAATCAGTGATGTCAGTCAACCATCTCATCTTCTGTTGCCCTCCTCTCTTTAGTCCTCAATCTTTCCCAGAATCAGGGTCTTTTCCAGTGAGTAAGCTCTTTGCCTCAGGTGGCCAAAGTATTGGAGATTCAGCTTCAGCATTAGTCCTTCCAATGAATATTCAGGGCTGATTTCCTTTAGGATTGACTGGTTTGATCTCCTTGCTGTCCAAGGGACTCTCAAGAGTTCTCTCTAGCACCACAGTTCGAAAGGCACTCAGCCATTTTTATGGTCCATCTCTCACATCTGTATATGACTAATGGAAAAACCAGACCATTGACATATTATATGGATCTTTGTCAGCAAAGTGACATCTCTGATTTTTAATATGCTCTCTAGGTTTATCATAGTTTTTCTTCCAAGGAGCAAGTGTTATTTTAATTTCCTGGCTGCAGTCACTGTCCACAGTGATTTTGGAGGCCAAGAAAATAAAGTTTGTCACTGTTTCCACTTTTTCCACATCTATCTGCCATGAAATGATGGGACCAGATGTCATGATCTTCGTTTTCTGAATGTTGAGTTTTAAGCCAGCTTTCCCACTCTCCTCTTTCACCTCCCTCAAGAGGTTCTTTAGTTCCTATTCTATTTTTCCCATTAGATTGCTTTCATCCCCATATATGCAGTTGTTTATATTTCTCCCTGAAATCTTGATTCCAGCTTGTAAGTCATCCAACTCATCATTTCACATGATGTACCCTGCATATAAATTAAATAAGCAGGGTGACAATATACAACCTTTATATACTCCTTTCACAAATTTGAACCAGTCCACTGTTCTTTGTCCAGTTCTAACTGTTGCTTCTTGACCTGCATACAGGTTTCACAGGAGACAGGTCAGGTGGTCTGGTATTCCCGTCTCTTTAAGAATTTTCCACTGTTCCTTGTGATCCACACAATCAAAGTTTTTAGTGTAGTCAAGGAAGCAGAAGTAGATGTGTTTTTTTTTTGAACTCTCTTTCTCTTTCTATGATCCAAGGGATATCGTTAATTTGATTGCTTTGTTCCTCTGCCTTTTCTAAATCCAGTTTGCACATCTAGAAGTGTTTGGTTCACATACTGTTGAAGCCTAGCTTGAAGGATTTTGAGCATTACTTGCTACATGTGAAATGAGTGCAACTGAATGGTAGTTTGAACATTCTTTGGCATTGCCCTTCTTTGGGACTGGAATGAAAACTGATCTTTCTAGTCCTGTGGCCAGTGCTGAGTTTTCCAAATGTGCCAACATACTGAGTGCAGCACTTCAACAGCATCATCTTTTAGGATTTGAAATAGCTCAGCTGGAATTCCATCATCTCCACTAGCTTTGTTTGTATTGATGTTTCCTAAGGTCCACTCGACTTTACATTCCAGGATGTCTGGCTCTGGGTGAGTGACCACACCATCGTGGTTATCCGGGTCATTAAGATAATTTTTGAAAAAAAAAAGATAATTTTTGTACAGTTCTGTGTATTCTTGCCTCCTCTTCTTAATCTTTTCTGTTTCTATTAGTTCCTGGCCATCTATGTCCTTTATTGTGCCCATCTTTGCATGAAATTTTCCATTGGTATTTCCAATTTTCTTGAAGAGATCTCTATTCTTTCCCATTCTATTGGTTTCCTCTGTTTCTTTGCATTCTTCACTTAAGAAGGCTTTCTTGTCTCTCCCTGCTATTCTCTGGCACTCTGCACTAAGTTGGGTGTATCTTTCCCTTTCTCTTTCGTCTTTTGCTTCCCTTTTCTCAGCTCTTAGTAAGACCTCCTCAGATGACCACTTTGCCTTTTGCATTTTCCCCCCTCGGGGTGGTTTTGGTCACCGCCTCCTGTACAATGTTACCAACCGCTGTCCACAGTTCTGTGGGTACTCTGTCTATCAGACCTGCTTCCTCACCTCAATCCATCATCTCCATTCTACAATCATAAGGGGTTTGATTCAGATTACACCTGACTGGTCTAGTGGCTTTCCCTACTTTCTTCAGTTTAAGCCTGAATTTTACAGTAAGCAGCTCATGATCTGAGCCACAGTCAGCTCCCAGTCTTGTCTTTTTTTTTCTTCTTCTGACTCCATAGACCTTCCCATCTTCAGCTGCAAAGAATACAATCAGTCTGATTTCAGTACTGACTGGAGATGTCCACATGTAAAATCATCTCTTATGTTGTTGGAAGAGAGGGTTTGCTGTGACCAGTGTGTTCTACTGGCAGAACTGATGTTAGCCTTTGCTCTTCTTCATTTTGTACTCCAAGGACAAACTTGCTTGTTACTCTAGCTATCTCTTGACCCTGTACTTTTGCATTCCAATCCCCTACGATGACAAGGACACTTCTTTTTTTCTTTTTTCTTTTTGGTGTTAATTTTAGCAGGTCTTATAGGTCTTCATAGAACCATTCAACTTCAGCTTCTTCACATTAATGGTTGAGCCACAGCCTTGAATTTCTGTAATGATGAATGGTTTGCCTTGGAAATGAACTGAGATCATTCTGTCGTTTTTGAGATTGCACACAGGTACTGCAGTTTAGACTCTTTTGTTGACTATGAGGGCTACTTCATTTATTTATTCTAAGTGATTCTTGCCCACAGTAGTAGATATAATGATCATCTGAATTAAATTCACCTATTTCTGTCCATTTTAGTTCACTGAATCCTAAAATGCCCATCTGCTCTCTTGCCACCTTCTGCTTGACCATGTCCAATTTACCTTGCTTCATGGACCTAACATTCCAGGTTTCTATGCAATATTGTTCTTTATGGCATTCAGACTTTACTTTTGACACCAGACACACCCACAACTGAGTGTCCTTTCTGCCCTGGCCCAGAGTCTTCATACTTTACGGAACAATTTCTCTACTCTTCCCTGGTAGCATATTTGACACCTATCAACCTGGGGGTTTCATCTTCTGGTGTCCTGTCTTTTGCCTTTTCATCTTGTTCCTGAGACAAAAGTACTGAAGTGGTTTGCCATTCCCTTCTCTGGTGGGCCACATTTTCTCAGAACTCTCCACTATGACCCATCCATCTTGGGTGGCCCTGCATGGCATGACTCATAGCTTAATAAAGTTATACAAGGATATGATCCATGTGATCATTTTAGTTAGCTTTATGATTGTGATTTTCATTCTGAAAGCCATGGGATTCTGCTCTTTTTTCTTCTGTCTGCCCTCTGATGGATGAGAATAAGAGGATTGTGCAGGCTTCCTGATGGGAGAGACTGGCTGTGGGGAAAACTGAGTCTTGCTCTGTTGAGTAGGACCACGCTCAGTTCAGTTAAGTTCAGTCACTCAGTCGTGTCTGACTCTTTGCGACCCATGGACTGCAGTACACCAAGCTTCCCTGTCCATCACCAACTCCCGGAGCTTGCTCAAATTCATGTCCATCGAGTGAGTGATGCCATCCAACCATCTCATCCTCTGTCATCCCCTTCTCCTCCTGCCTTCAATCTTTCCCAGCATCAGTATCTTTTCCAATGAGTCAGTTCTTCACATCAGGTGGCCAAAGTATTAGAGTTTCAGCTTTTTAACATCAGTCCTTCCAATGAACACCCAGGACTTATTTCCTTTAGGATGGACTGGTTGGATCTCCTTGCAGTCCAAGGGACTCTCAAGAGTCTTCTCCAACACCATAGCTCAAAAGCATCAATTCTTCAGTACTCAGCTTTCTTTATAGTCCAACTCTCACATCCATACATGGCCACTGAAAAAACCATACCTTCGACTAGACAGACCATTGCTGGTAAAGTAATGTCTCTGCTTTTTAATATGCTGACTAGGTTGGTCATAGCTTTCCTTCCAAGGAGCAAGTGTCTTTTAATTTCATGACTGCACTCACCATCTGCAGTGATTTTGGAGCCCCAAAAAATAAAGTCTGTCACTGCTACCATTGTTTCCCCATCTATTTGTCATGAAGTGATTGGGACCGGATGCCGTGATCTTAGTTTTCTGAATGTTTAGTTTTAAGCCAACTTTTTCACTCTCCTCTTTCATTTTGATCAAGAGGCTCTTTAGTTCTTCTTTGCCTTCTGCCATAAGGGTGTCATCTGAGTATATGACCATGCTCAGTAAATCTTTACTCCAACTGTCTGCTGATAGGTGGGGCTGTGCTCCCTCCCTGCTACTTTTTGGCCTGAGGCAACCGAGTCCTGGAGTCTACAGGCTCTATGGTGGGGCTAATGCTAACCTCAAAGAGAACTTATGCCAACACATGCCTCCCAGAACTGCAGCTACCAGTGCCCCTGTCCCCATGGCAGGCCACTGCAGACCCATGCCTCCACAGGAGACCATCAAATACTCAAGGCAGATCTGGCTCAGTCTCCTGTGGGATCACTGCTCCTCTCTCCTTGGTACTGGTGCACACAAGATTTTGTTTGTGCCATCCAAGAGTTTCTGATTTCTCCAGTCCTGTGGAAGTTCTGTAATCAAACCTTTTTGTCCTTCAGAGTCAGATTCCCTGGGGATTCCCAGCCCCTGTGATGGATCCCCAGGTTGGGAAGTCTCATGTGAGGCCTAGAGCCTTTGCAACAGTGGGAGAACTGTTGATATTTCTTTGGTATTATTCTCCAATTTGTGGGTTGTCCACTCAGTAGGTATGGGATTTAATTTTAACATAATTGCACCCCTCCTACTATCTCACTGTGGCTTCTCATTTGTCCTTGGATGTCAGGTATCTTCTTTTGGTGGGTCCCAATGTCCTCCTGTGGATGGTTCTTCAGCAGCTAGTTGAGATTTTGGTGTTCTTGGAGGGGAAGATGAGTGCATGACCATCTACTCTCCATCTTGACCATCTCCTACATCGCAGATATTTACGCCCAACTCCCAGAATCACCTCTATTGAAGAGGCCCTGATGGTCATACATCTGTTTTTCCTCTGCATCTTACAGCTAATTATTCTTTTTTAAGACTAACTCAGACTACATTATATTTTAAATCTGCTACCTGGATACTTCTAAGCTTGCCCTCTTTTTTGTAAAGGAAACAATCAAGCTGCTTGTCCCTGAAGGAGCTCTCGCTGATCTGATCTACCTGCCCAACTTTTCCCATCATGCTCTCAACAACTCAAAGATGCCTTAGGTGATTGTCTTCTTACAGATCGCCTTGCTTCCTGAATGCCCAAAGCATTTATTGCTTCAATTGTGTATTTTACTTAGTAACACTTACTTTTTATATATACTAATTCTAGCTCCAACTTATTTCAAGGAAGGTAAAGTTTAAGTAGTTATATAATGTATTTTGAAATGTCTTAGATGATTTGTATAAATATACATAATATACACACACATCCTCCCACAATTTAATCACTCTTTGCTTAGAAGCCTTTTATAGTACCCTATAGCTAATTTGTTGTTGACCCCTAATTAACCATTTTTCACTGATTTTCTTTTTTTGCTTACCCCTGATTATCCATTCTCCCCTTCTTAGATAAAAATAGTTTTATGAATACTGAAGAATCCTTGCATCCCTAGGATAGAGCCCACTTGGTCATGATCTATGATATTTTCAATATGTTGTTGGATTCTGTTTGCTAGAATTTTGTTGAGGATTTTTGCATCTATGTTCATCAGTGATATTGGCTTCTAGTTTTCTTTTTTTGTGGCCTCTTTGTTTGGTTTCACCCTAAAATTAGGGTGAAGGTGGCCTCATGGAATGCATTTGGCAGTTTACCTTCCTCTGCAGTTTTCTAGAAGAGTTTGAGTAGGATAGGTATTAGCTCTTCTCTAAATTTTTGGTAGAATTCACCTCTGCAGCCATCTGGTCCTGGGCTTTTGTTTGTTGGAAGATTTTTTATTACAGTTTTGATTTCTGTGCTTGTGATGGGTCTCCTAAGATTTTCTATTTTTTCCTGCTTCAGTTTTGGAAGATTATACTTTTCTAAGAGTTCATCCATTTCTTCCAAGTTGTCCATTTTATTGTCATATAGTTGCTGGTGGTAGTCTTTTATGATTCTTTGTATTTCTGAATTGTCTGTTGTGATTTCTCCATTTTCATTTCTAATTTTGTTGATTTGATTCTTCTCCCTTTTTTCTTGATGAGTCTGGCTAATGGTTTGTCTATTTTATTTATCTTCTCAAAGAACCAGCTTTTAGCTTTGTTGATTTTTGCTATAGTCTCCTTTGTTTCTTTTTCATTTATTTCTGCCCTAATTTTTATGATTTCTTCCCTTCTACTAACTCTGGAGTCCTTCTTTTTCTAGTTGCTTTGGGTGTAAAGTTTTTGATTTTTCTCTTATTTTTTTTATTATAAAGTATGCTTTGTTAATGCAAAGAAAGGGACTATTTGCTTCAAGATTCTATTTTTTTTTAAGTTATTTAATTGGCGGCTACTTACAATATTGTAGTGGTTTTGCAATACATTGACATGAATCAGCCATGGGTGTACATGTGTTCTCTTGTTTCTTGAGGTAAGCTTGTATTGCTATGAATCTTCCCCTTAGCACTGCCTTTACTGAATTCCATAGGTTTTGGGTGGTCGTGTTTTCATTTCTGTTTGTTTTGATGCATATTTTGTTTTCTTCTGTGCTTTGTTGGTTATTTAGAAGTGTACTGTTTAGCCTCCATATGTTTGTATTTTAATAGTTTTTATTCCTGTAGTTGACATCTAATCTTATTGCAGTGTGATCAGAAAATATGCTTGAAATAATTTCAAATATTTTGAATTTACCAAGGCTAGATTTATGGCCCAGGATGTGATCTATCCTGGAGAATGTTCCATGTGCACTTGAGAGAAAGGTGAAATTCATTGTTTTGGGGTGAAATGTCCTAGAGACACCAATAAGGTCTAACTGGTCCATTGTATCATTTAAAGTTTGTGTTTCCTTGCTGATTTTCTGTTTGGTTGATCTATACATAAGTGTGAGTGGGGTATTAAAGTCTCCCACTATTACTATGTACTGTTAATTTCCCCTTTCATACTTGTTAGCATTTACCTTACATGTTGCAGTGCTCCTATGTTGGGTGCATATATATTTGTAATTGTTATATCTTCTTCTTGGATTAATCCTTTGATCATTATGCAGTGTCCTTCTTTGTCTCTTTTCACAGCCTTTATTTCAAAGTCTATTTTATTTGATATGAGTATTGCTACTCCTGCTTTCTTTTGGTATCCATTTGGATGAAATATCTTTTTCCAGCCCTTCACTTTCAGTCTGTATTGTCCCTTGGTTTGAGGTGGTTCTCCTGTAGACAGCACATATAGGGATGCAAGGACTCTTCAATATTCACACATCAATTAATGTGATACACCACATTAACAAATTGAAAGAAAAGACCATATGATTATCTCAGTAGATATAGAGAAAGCCTTTGACAAAATTCAACATCCATTTATGATAAAAAAAAAACCTTCAGAAAGCAGGCATATAAGGAACATATCTCAACATAATAAAAGCCATATATGATAAACCCACAGCAAACATTATCCTTGATGGTGGAAAGTTGAAAGTATTTCCCCTAAAGTCAGGAATAAGACAAGGATGCCCACTCTCACCACTACTATTCAACATAGTTTTGGAAGTTTTAGCCATAACAATAAGAGAAGAAAAAGAAATAAAAGGAATCCAGGTTGGAAAGAAGTAGAACTCTCACTGTCTGCAGATGACATGATCCTCTACATCAGTCAGTTCAGTTCAGTTGCTCAGTCGTATCTGACTCTTTGCGACCCCATGAATCGCAGCATGCTAGGCCTCCCTGTCCATCACCAACTCCTGGAGTTTACTCAAACTCATGCCCATCGAGTTGGTGATGCCATCCAGCCATCTCATCCTCTGTTGTCCCCTTCTCCTCCTGCCCTCAATCCCTCCCAGCATCAGGGTCTTTTCCAATGAGTCAACTCTTCGCAAGAGGTGGCCAAAGTACTGGAGTTTCAGCTTCAGCATCAGTCCTTCCAATGAACACCCAGGACTGATCTCCTTTAGGATGGACTGGTTGGATCTCCTTGCAGTCCCAGGGACTCTCAAGAGTCTTCTCCAACACCACAGTTCAAAAGCATCAATTTTTCGGTGCTCAGCTTTCTTTATAGTCCAACTCTCACATCCATACATGACCACTGGAAAAACCATAGCCTTGACCAGAATGGACCTTTGTTGGCAAAGTAATGTCTCTGCTTTTTAATATGCTATCTAGGTTGGTCATAACTTTCCCTTCCAAGGAGGAACAGTCTTTAATTTCATGGCTGCAGTCACCATCTGCAGTGATTTTGGAGCCCAAAAAATAAAGTCTGTCACTGTTTCCACTATTTTCTCCATCTATTTGCCATGAAGTGATGGGACCAGATGCCATATCTTAGTTTTCTGAATGTTGAGCTTTAAGCCAACTTTTTCACTCTCCTCTTTCACTTTCATCAAGAGGCTTTTTAGTTCCTCTTCACTTTCTGCCATAAGGGTGGTGTCATCTGCATATCTGAGGTTATTGATATTTCTCCTGGCAATCTTGATTCCAGCTAGTGCTTCATGCAGCCCGGCATTTCACATGACGTACTCTGCATATAAGTTAAATAAGCAGAGTGACAGTATACAGCCTTGATGTACTCCTTTCCAGATTTTGAACCTGTCTGTTGTTCCATGTCCAGTTCTAAATGTTGCTACTTGACCTGCATACAGATTTCTCAGGAGGCACGTCGGGTGGTCTGGTATTCCCATCTCTTGAAGAGTTTTCCACATATTTTTGTGATCCACACAGTCAAAGGCTTTGGCATAGTCAATAAAGCAGAAGTAGATGTTTTTCTGGAACTCTCTTGCTTTTTTGATGATCCAGTGGATGCAGGCAATTTGATCTCTGGTTCCTCTGCCTTTTCTAAATCCAGCTTGAACATCTGGAAGTTCACAGTTCACATACTGTTGAAGCCTCACTTGGAGAATTTTGAGCATTACTTTACTTTGCTGTGAGATGAGTGCAATTGTAAGATAGTGTGAATATTCTTTGGCATTACCTCTCTTTGGGATTGGAATAAAAACTGACCTTTTTAAGTCCTGTGGCCACTGCTGAATTTTCCAGATTTGTTGGCATATTGAGTGCAGCACTTTCACAGCATCACCTTTTAGGATTTGAAATAGCTCAACTGGAATTCCATTACCTCCACTAGCTTTGTTCATAGCTATGGTATTAAGGCCCACTTGATTTTGCATTCCAGGATGTCTGGCTCTAGGTGAGTGATCACACCATTGTGGTTATCTGGGTGATGAATACAAATGAATGACGGGCAATAAAATGATTAATATGTAGGTAGGTATAAAAATATTATATTTATAAAATTTAAAAAATTGACTACTGAAAGCAAAATTAATTACTAATTATGATTTATAAAATATGCAACAACCACTCAAAGGAAGTCATGGAATAGAACATATGAAGGTTTCAAAATATACATGAAATAGTATAATATCATTTGAAGACTGTCAGTCATGTCTATTAGAAACCATAAGGTAATTCCCTGACAGTCCAGTAACTAGTATTTGGCACTTTCATTACTGTGGGCCTGAGTTCAGTTCCTGGTGGGGAAACTAATATCTCACATGCCACACAGCCACACACAAAAAAATTAGAAACCATATTGAAATAGCTAATAAAAATTTAAAATGACAAAAACTGCACAGCTGATAAACCAATACTGAAGTTAAAATGAAATACTGAACAATATAATCAACCCAAACGAAGCTAAGGAAAAAATCTAGATGTATTCAAACAAATAATGAAAGAATTGACTGAAAACTAACTAGGTTGATAATTACATGAAATATAAATGTTCTAAACACATTAATTGCAAGATAGATAGTATTATACTGATGACAAAAAGAAGAACCAAGTATGTAGTCTGTCTAAGAAGCACTTTAAATACGGAGACACTTACAGGCTTAAATAAAAAAGGCTTAGCAATAATATATTTGAAAACACAGTACCTTTTTTTACATACTGCAACCATATTATTATCATTTAAGTATACTTTGAAACAAGATACTGGGAATAAAGGGTATATGGTTTAATAATAAGTAAATCCATTCAACAAATAGATTTAACAAGTTTAAATGTGTGTATACTTAATAACAGAGCTTCAAAAAACACAAAATCAATGGTAATAAAACTAAAATTGCAGTAGATAAATACAAAATTATTGTTGGAGATTTAGATACTTTTATCTTAGTTAGTGGCAGTGGAAAGAAAATGAGTGTATGTGTGTGTTAATCATGCCCGCTTGACTCTTTGTAACCCTATGGACTAAGGCCCACCATGCTCCTCTGTCCATGGAATTCTCCAGGCAAGAATACTGGAGTGGGTCCCCATTCCCTTCTCCAGGGGAACCTTCTGACCCAGGAATCAAACCGGGGTCTCCTGCATTGTAGGCAGATTCTTTACTGTCTGAGACATCAGAAAGTCCCAGCAAATGTATAGCTGCCTTCAATAGGAAAATCAAACAATGTAATATAAGAGCATGCTCAAGTCACAAACAATAGAAGAAGCACTGCTTTCCTGTGCTCACAGAACATTCACCAAGATAGACTACATGTGTGTGTGAAGTTGCTTCAGTTATGTCCAGCTATTTGTGACCTCATGGACTGTAGCCAGCCAGGCTCCTCTGTCCATGGAATTCTCCAGGCAAGAATACGGGAGTGGGTTGCCATTTCCTACTCCAGGGTATCTTCCCAACGCAAGGATTTAACACATGTCTCTTAAAACGTCACCTGTGTTGGCACGCGGGTTCTTTACCACTGGTGCCACCTGGGAAGCCTAAGATTCTACTTTGGGCCATAAAACAAGTCTCATTGAACTTGACAAGATTGAGAGCATACAAAGCATGCATTGCTTGAATCAACAGTATCAGATAGTGGATGGCACCACCTCAAATCAAGCGATCACGTAATTCTGAGGATAGAACAACAGTAAGCAGTGCCCACGAAATCCACAGTCCTATAATATACTGTTGGCTTAACAGAGGTTTGGGATGGATTTTTAAAGTAGCAGCTAAACTGACAATTTGTAGATGATATCTTATAAGGCAGAGTTATGTCTTTCAGGATGAAGTATGTATTTTAAACATTGTCTCCTCAGTAATTAGAAAACATGAGTCTGGGAACCAAGGGTGAAAGTAGAAATGGACCTATTTACCATCATTTTTAGGGTACTATTCAGTGAATTTGTGCTTCCCTTGTCTGAGCAGTATTTCCCAACAGAAATATAATGCAATTATGTAATTAATTTAAACTTATCTTGTGTGAAAATTGCTCAGTCACGTCTGACTCTTTGTGAGCCCATGGACTATACAGTCCATGGAATTCTCCAGGCCAGAACACTGGAGTGGGTAGCCTTTCCCTTCTCCAGAGGATCTTCCCAACCCAGGGATCGAGCCCAGGTCTCCTACATTGCAGGCGGATTCTTTACCAGCTGAGCCACAAGGGAAGTCTAAAATTATCTAGTAATCATATCTAAAAAATAAAAAGAAGTCTGTGAAACTAAGCCTAATAATAAATTTTATTTAATCAAATATACTCAAAATATTACCTAAACATGTAATTACATGTTGAGTTCCTAACAATGTATTTTGCATTCCTTTTTCCCAAATTAAATCTTCAAAATCTGGTATGTATTTTATTTCTAAAGGACATTTCAATTTGGACATTAAATCTTCATCAGAGATATCTGATCTGGATTTAAATTTTATAAAATTTAAAGTTGAAAAAGTACAGTGACCCTTGATCCATATGGGATTAAACTGCATGGGTCCACTTAAACACATCCCCTGCCACCTCACCCAAAACTATACAGTGAACCTTGTTATACACATGTTCTGCATCTGCAAGAATCAACCAACAAAGGATCATGTACTATGTTTATTGCCAGTGGTTGGTTAAATCTGCAGATGTGGAATCTCTGTATACGGAGGGCTGACTATGGCACTCGAGTTATCTGTGGCCTTTGGTTTCCTCAGTGGTTCTGGAACCAGTCCCACATGGATACTAAGGTACAAGTCTAGATTCTTACAACCAAGTTCTTCCTGACACACTTAAAATGTTTTCAGTAAGTGCATCAAGGAAAAAAAAAAATTCCTTCAGTGTTTTTTTGCATCTACATTGACTATAATTCATCTTGCTTTCAAAAACCTGATTTGACTTTGAAGAAAATGTTTGTCAATTCCAAAACTATATCTTTTTATAAACAAAACTACTAATTCTTGCATAAGCTTGTAATAATTAACATGAAAATCAAAGGATATGCTATAAATTGAAAAGCAACTCTAAGCTTACATATATTAACAAAGTATTCTTCAAATTTTTCTTGTAGTTTTTAAAACCATGTATATAACATTCGTGATTATAGTTATAGCTGTTATAGTCTGCACATTTATCTATGTCATAAAATACATAAAGTAATAATTTTTATTGATATGAAAAGTTTATTCCTAACAAAAATTATCACATTTGTCTGGGGAGTTCACAAATAAGCTCTTTCTTTCATTGAATATTCAAATCTGTTCTTACGCAGTGTAATACCAGTGAGAAAAGTATAAACCATATTGCCAGTTTTGTCTTTGATTAGTGGGTATTTGGCAAACATTACTACTATGGATTTATTGTTTGTGTTCCTTTCAAATTTAGATGTTGAAACCCCAGTCCACAATGTGATGCTCTTCAGGGGTGGGGCCTTTGTAACACATAGTTAAGGCATAACGGGTAAGATTAATTTCTGAGAGTGAGGCCCTCACAATATGATTAATGTCCTTATGAAAACAGCCAGACCTTTCTGACTCTCTCTGTTGGACCTGTGAGGACACAAGAAGAAGCTGGCTGTCTACAAGTCTACAAGTCAGGAGGTGGGCTCTCCCCAGTTACCAGGTCAGCTGGTGTCTTGATCTTGGCACCAGTCTCCAGTACTTTGAGAAACAAATATCTGTTGTCTACCCAGTCTATAGTATCTGTTTTAGTAGCCTGAACTAAAAGTTATTTATCTTTCAAACATCTTGAATTGGAATAAATAGAGTGAATCTTCATGAAATTATTTCATTAATCTACCAGTTGACATTAATGGGGCAATAAGATTATTAAACGAATTTGCTTTTAACTCTTATAAAAGTTCTACCAACTGGTGATAATGACTCATGGCACTTGCACTTAAACAGTGAGCAATTTTAACACCACTATATCCATGATATTTTTCATATAGCTTGCTTTAAAAACCTGTATAAATCATAAATGATTTAAGTGTGTGTCATTCATTGGAATAATACAATAAGGAAAATAGTCTCTTATTTTAAAATCTAATACATCTGGACTTTAGTCCTAACAAAGTTGTAGCACCACTTATTGTGAGAGAATCAACCATTTTAAATATCAACCTGAAATTCCTTTTTTTGACCCGTGTAAAAGATTAAAATATACCTGAACTCTGAGTTCATTTTTTAGGCCTCAAATTGACAAATGACAGATAATTTCCTTGCAAACTTTGAAGCTGTTTGAGGCAAAATATACCTAAACTATTAATTGCACAACATCTACTATGTCACACAACTCATTTAATGCTAAAGAAAAGGATCTTCACTTCCTCAGGTATGAATAGTCTTTGATATTTTCAGACAGACCTGGTATTTTATGAGCAACTGTTTGGTGGCCCAAGTGAGAACATTTTACTTTTTGTGAAATATTTTCTAGTCTGCTTTTCACAGATTTTCAACAAAATTTCTGTAACAGAAACAATAATCTTTCCATCTAATTTGTGTATGTGTGTGTTCAGGCATCAATACAATTTTAAAGTTGGTCAAAGCTATAATTTTGGATCCTGTTAAAAATCATTTAAAAATTTGGTTTTGGATATTTAATTCTGATGTCAGTTTTCTAATTTTGATTGCTTTTTTTTAATGACTTGACAAGAAATTTCTCAAATTTTACTATGGATTTGCCGAGAATGTCTCAACATTGTTCACTTCATTGTAATTTTTTTTTCAAATACACAGAATAAACAGATTTACTTTGCTCTATGGCAGAAAATTACAATTGTCATTCAATATGAAATCTATGACACACTTTCTCCCAGTTTCTCTTTTTTTTAAAAAGAAAACTGCTAGTTATGGCTCTGGCTCCACTGTATTCTGCATATGTCAACATTTTAAATGTAACATTTCATTCATATTTATTTTTAAATATAAGATAATTTAACTATATTGCAATGAAATAATAGGTGCTTTAATTTAATTACCAATTACAATGCACATAGGTATCTCTTAATTCATGCTGTCTGCACAACATATTAAAATAAGTACATCAAAACATTACATCAATGTGTAGGAAAAAATACTAATTAAATCAATCTGTTGAGATCATCTAGATTGTTAATGTGTTTATGTATAACACAGGAAATTACACACAAAACTTAAAAATGTACTTTAATGAAATGATAATATCTTACATGTTTCACTACTAAATTGAAATGCTACCACCCAATTTGTGTTTCAAATAGAGAAAGGAGTGCATCAAGGCTGTATACAGTCACCCTGCTTACTTAATTTATGTGCAGAGTGCATCAGGAGAAACAGTGGGCAGGAAGAAGCACAAGCTGGAATCAAGATTGCTGGGAGAAAATATCAACAACCTCAGATATGCAGATGACACCACCCTTATGGCAGAAAGCGAAGAAGAACTAAAGAGCCTCTTGATGAAAGTGAAAGAGGAGAGTGAAAAAGTTGGATTAAAGCTCAACATTCAGAAAACTAAGATCATGGCATCTGGTCCCATCACTTCATAGCAAATAGTTTGGGAACCAGTGGAAACAGTGTCAGACTTTATTTTTTTGGGCTCCAAAATCACTGCAGATGGTGACTGCAGCCATGAAATTAAAAGATGCTTGCTCCTTGGAAGAAAAGCTATAAGCAACCTAGACAGCATATTAAAAAGCAGAGACATTATTTTCCAACAAAGGTCTGTCTAGTCAAGGCTATGTTTTTTCTAGTAGCCATGTATGGATGTGAGAGTTGGACTGTAGGCTGAGTGCAGAAGAATTGATGCTTTTGAACTGTGGTGTTGGAGAAGACTCTTTGAGAGTCCCTTGGACAGCAAGGAGATGCAACCAGTCCATCGTAAAGGAAATCAGCCCTGAATAATCATTGGATGGACTGATGCTGAAGCTAAAATTCCAATACTTTGGCCACCTGCTGCGAAGAACTGACTCATTTGAAAAGACCCTGATGCTGGGAAAGATTGAAGGCGGGAGGAAAAGGGGATGACGGAAGATGAGATGACTAGATGGCATCATTGACTCGCTAGACATGAGTTTGAGTAAACTCTGGGAGTTGGTGATGGACAGGGAGGCCTGGTGTGCTGCAGTCCATGGGTTCGCAAAGAGCTGGACACAACTGAGTGACTGAACTGAACTGTGTTTGTGTTTCACACACACAATTTACAGTTTCAGTTTTAAAATTTAACCTTAAATTTAATGAAATTAAATAAACTTTAAATTCTGTCTCTCAGTTGTACTAATCACATTTCAAAGGCTCAAGTCACATGTGGATAGGGGTTACAGTATTGGACAGGGTAGGAGAGGTCTTGATTGCATGAGTAGGGAACTTGCACCAAGAGATACACCATAAGTCTCACTAAACTTAAAGCAATCACTGCTACCTGATCACTTTGATCTTCTCATGACTGTTGACCAGCAGGCAAAGAAGAGAAGCACAATCCTAATGGGAGTAGTGGACCCTCATCCTCATGAGGACATAAGAGTTGTTGCTACAAGGTGATAGGAGGAATAAACTATCCAGATGATCCATCTGGGGTCTCCTAATACTTCCTTAATGGTTTCTTCCTGAGTGGGTAATTACAGTGCACACAGCCTGAGAAGGGAATAGTAACCTGGGGTTTAGATGCCTCAGAAATTAAGGTCTGTATGGTGCCATATGATCAGTCACCTAGCAAGAGAGTCAATTCCTAGGCAGGTTGATAAGAAGTCCGGGAGTCCCGAGGAGAGAGGGATCTGGGGTTCTCAAGGAGGAGGAAATGTCCTTTTATTTTCTTCTCTACATTACTTAGTCTTAGTCACATAAAATGGTTTTTTTTTTTTTTCTTTAAGCCTGGAATTGATGATTACACAACAAACAACTCAGTTTAAACTCTGTACTAAGGATTATATAACAACAATGTATCCTGCTTTAAGACAGTTTCTCCTTCCTGAAAGTTCAGTTCAATTCAGTTGCTCAGTCATGTCCAACTTTTTGCCACCCATGGACTGCAGCATGCCAGGCCTCCCTGTCCATCACCAACTCCCAGAGTTTACTCAAACTCATGTCCATCAAGTCAGTGATGACTTCCAACCATCTCATCCTCTGTCATCCCCTTCTCATCCCACCTTCAATCGTTCCCAGAATCAGGGTGTTTTCAAATGAGTCAGTTCTTCGCATCAGGTGACCAAAGTACTGGAATTTCAGCTTCAGCATCAGTCCATCCAATGAATATTCAGGGCTGATTTCCTTTACGATGGACTGGTTGCATCTCCTTGCTGTCCAAGGGACTCCCAAGAGTCTTCTCCAATGCCACAGTTCAAAAGCATCAATTCTTCTGCACTCAGCTTTCTTCACAGTCCAACTCTCACATCCATACATGGCTACTAGAAAAACCATAGCATTGACTAGATGGACCTTTGTTGGAAAATAGTGTCTCTGCTTTTTAATATGCTGTCTAGGTTGCTTATAGCTTTTCTTCCAAGGAGCAAGCATCTTTTAATTTCATGGCTGCAGTCACCATCTGCACTGATTTTGGAGTTCCCCAAAATAAAGTCTGACACTGTTTCCCCATCCATTTCCCATGAAGTGATGGGACCAGATGCCATGATCTTAGTTTTCTGAATGTTGAGCTTTAATCCAACTTTTTCACTCTCCTCTTTCACTTTCATCAAGAGGCTCTTTAGTTCTTCTTTGCTTTCTGCCATAAGGGTAGTATCATCTACATATCTGAGGTTATCGATATTTCTCCCGGCAACCTTGATTCCAGCTTGGGCTTCATCCAGCCCAGCATTTCTCATGATGTACTCTGCATATAAATTAAATAAGTAGGGTGACAATATACGGACTACCTTCTGACTAATCCTGATATCTCAGAATGTATATTATGGGAGAGGGTCTGGTAGGATCTTTCTGTTGTTAAGTTCTAATCCTGTTCTAAAATATAAATTGTGTGAGTGGGTCTGGAAAAATTTTTACAACCTTGAGACATTCTTTTGATTTATTGTAATAACTGATTTAAAAAGTATATAATTCCCTTGCTAAAGACTAGGTAGGGGGGCATTCTCCGTCCCCCTTCTGATGTCTATGTCAGAAGCTTTCTCTGTCACTTTTCTTACTTTAATAAAACTCTGCTACACAAAAGCTCTTAAGTGATCAAGTCTGGTCCCTGGTCCCAAAGCTAAATCTTCTTCTTCAGAGGTCACAGATCTGACATCATTCACTGTAAGCGATCACTAGGCCAACAGGCAAAGAATAAATGGAATGTGAAATAGGTCAGCTAACTTAGGGAGAGCATATGAATACCAGTTACATCCTGGAGATTAATTACTGTGTCAGGGGTGTAGTCTTGCTAAACTTCCTTTTGAAAATTTCCCTCAGAAATGGTAGGGAGTCTTGAAGATGCATCATGGGACAGAGTTAATGTAATGTAAGAAAGGAGTGTATTTTTGTAGTGTTAGGTGGTAGACTATAGTGGGTGTTGGTGGTGTCTTGCTCATATTCTCTTATATTTAGGGATCTGGTATTAGAGATCCTCTCTGCCTTATTTCTCCACGGATCACATCCCTAATAAATTATTTGGACACAACTCTTCATCTCAGGAACTGTTTCAGGGGAACCCCATTTAAGAAACACAAACATGCACAATCTTTTATTTTCATTTTCACCTCTCTTTAATGTTTTCAGTAAAATGTGTCTATTATGCATTCTAAAAATGCAATCTAGTGAAGAATAGACCTAAAGGCTGTTCCTCTTTCTGTCTAGTCTTCTTTTTGGATAGATCACATCTGGTAAGCTGGTGCAGATAGAAGGGCTGGAATTAACTTATTTTTTCTCTGAAGAGACCACAGGTCAAAAGTGTGTGTATGTGTGTCTACATAAACACAGCGATAAAGACAGACATAGAAGGAGAGGAGGAGCAGAGAAAGGTAGACAATCAACAGTCAGAGAGGGGCATACATATTGCATCTATTATTTCTAATGATTTTCAACATGTAAACTTTTATATGACCCTTTACCTTTTATGTGAGACAAAAATGAATGAATTACACAATCTTCTGAGAACTGATTGTATAGTAGAGAAAAGATACATAACCTTAGGTAATTCTAACTTTTAGCACTCTGTGAAAAGTGCTCTGATGAATGTAAAAAGTTTCATGGTGACTGTAATAGTGAAAAACAGTGGTCAGTGTGGGCTGCCTACAGTATTCTTGGGAGTACAGAATTTAATATGGACCTTGAATCCCAAAGAATTATTTCCATAAGAGCAGGGCAGGTGAGGGACTCCAGAGCTCTGGTTGTTGTACCTCACATGTCAAGTAATATCTTTTACTAATTTCTTATTTATACCTGATACTTTTCAGTAGCCAGTGTGAAGTTTTATCAATGTTTCTGAGTCATTTCCTGAGTTTTCAGTCTGACTATAAAATAATGACATTGATTTATTTTAAATCATCAACCATGATTTGTGTAAAAATAGATATTTTTTATCCATTTGTATAAATATATATATATTTTATAATTGTTAATCTCTTGGATCATGTTTTCTCTGTAAAACAGGGGATATAAGACCTTGTCTTGCAAAAATATTGGAGCTTGTGCTTTACTGAAGTTTGTGCTTTACTGAAGTCTGTAGCTCAATCCCTTGTATTTAATCTCAGCAAATTTTTGCTGTGCTTTCATTATCATTTCACCATTCTCAGGGTTAATGAATAGTTAATTATATTTTAAGGAGTTATTATCAACAAAGAAAACAAATGCAGTCATGTATATCAGGGTAGTGCCAAGTCATATTAGAGCCTGAGGCGAAAGACAAACCACTAATACTGGTCCTGTCTTTAAAAAACTTCATATCTTGTTCATCAAAGTTTTTGCATTAATTGATTAAAATTATTGGACTAGAGTATTATTTTCATGCCCCTTAAATTTTTTTCATGAGGCCTTATGGTCTCATCCCGGTCCCAGCGCTGAACACATTCTCATTATCTTACAGTTGTTCCTATTCTGATGGTGGCTGTTGGGATGTGTCTACACTCTCCTGGTTAAGGATTGGAGCAGTCATTGTCTCAAAGGCTGACAGCTACTGGCGGCTCATCACTGGGACTCCTCCGGAGACTATCCATCACTGATGGTGATGGATATCCCACATACGAGGATTGGTAGATGTGTGAGATGAAGGTCTGATCCCCTTCCCCCAATCTGGGAAAGCTCTATGACCACCAGAGTTTCCGGGAGGACTTTCTCATGCCTTTTCTTTGTGACTGCCTCACAGCCCAAATTCTCCTCTGTCCAGTCTCACGTCCCCACCAGAGCTAGTTCCCAGAGTACCGCCCTGTACTTCTCCTGTACTCCAATCTCCATCTCAGACTCTGACTCCCAAGAACAAAACCTGTGACCACTGTGTCCAGGAGTGGTCTGAGAGAGAAGGCCCTCCAGCGAGAGTTTCTGGAGCTGAAGCACCCATTAGCAGGGTGACAATGAGAACCTCGTCTCTGGTGTGATGTGGATCAGTGATAGGCCCTGGGATAAGAGAGCAGGACAACTTTAAAACTTTATTCCTGATAAACTGAGATGCTACTGTAAAAATAAATGCACTAGCAGGTACCAGATACAAAAATCATTTGAGAAATATTGGGAAATAGGAGCCAGAAGGACACTGTTCCTCAATGCAGTAGATGTTCTGAAGAAAGATAATGAAAGGCTGAGGGCCAGCTGACCAGCAATTAAGAGCTAAGAATGAAAGCCAGAGGACCTTCTAAATAGCATTAAATAGATTCATATCTCCTGTGGCTGGAGGGCTGAAAAAGATGAGGACAAGTCCCAGGACTTACTCAGAAGACCAATAGAGCTTCATAGAGTGTGGGATCTCAGACTTGATAGGTTGGCTAAGCAAAGGTCAAGATCCTGTTTGGAAAGGAATAGGATCCTGAGAAATGAGATCAGGTTAATGAACTAAAAAAAACAAGAAAAAAAAAAGTTGATTCATTAGATTCGTTCAGGTTATCTGTATCTACAAAAGTGTATCACTTCTCACTGCTAGCCCTGCCCCCACTCTTATCTGAAGATTATGTAGAAGACTCTGCCTTGCTAATCAGAACCTCCACACTTGACTACTTGATCAATAACTAGGGTCAATGCATGACATAAACCAGCCAGGGAATGCTGGGGTTATTAAGGGAGGAAAGAAACTACATTTTAAAAGACCTGTATGATCTATTAAGCATGTATAGGCAGAAATTGGGACAGTATATAAGGAACAAAGTTCTGAGGTGCTGGATGAAGGGTGGCAGAATTAATTGGGTTGCATTTTGGAGACTTTATTGAGATGAGAATACTTTCTGAGGAGCTGGAATAAAGAACTGCCTGCACGTAAAAGACATGCCAGAATTTTTGTGGGAAAATGTAGACGAAGGACTCAAAGGATTCAGAGAAGTAGGTTTGTTAGAGTTATATGCATATAAGTCTTAAAAATCCACCAGATGAATATTATTCCTTGGAAAGACTTGAAAGACAATCTATTTACCAAAGCAATGAGGAGTGTGCTGATGAGCTGGGAATTAGCCTCACTGAGAAGCTCAAAGATCATTAATCTCTCCTACCCTATGTTATTACGTAGTCTGAGGAGACCCAGGCCATCTGGACACCCCACAGAGCATGACTCAAATGAACTTATTTGTGACTTGAGGCTAATTAGACCAGATAAGAAAGAAGTGACAAGTTCACTGGACGACTTGGTAAAAGACACACATGTCAAAGAATAAGAGATAAAGCCCATGAATATTCAGGATCTTGCTACATCAGTGAATTATTTAGGGATCCAATGAGGCGTGCCAGGACATCACTTCCCAAGTAAAGGACCAACTACTGCATCTCACGGTGCTTATGGTGAAGCAGGAAGTGCGATGTCTGCTGGACCGTTTTGGAGGCAGCATCTTCGACCTCTGGGAGCAATGCACTGACCCACAGTCACATCCGATCCCATCAAGGCATCAGGAAGGGGCCCTGTAGCAGGACCAGGGTTTGGGGCAAGAAGCCCTGCTGCTTGGTCTATAACACATGCCAGGCCCTATGTATCAGAAGTGGTAAGAAATGACCTTCAGAATATTCTGGTACACATAAATAGAAGATTCACAATGTATCACCCTTGGTTCTGAAGCTAGACCTTATAATTGGCAGTAATGGATTAACCTTTAAAAACAATAGCCCTTGGCTGATACTCAGTGACTTTGGAATTCTTGAGAGACCAGCAAGCAAGGGAAAGAGTCACGACAGTGGTCATGTCCCTGTTCACTGGGAGGAAGTGGAGATAGTTTTCTACCTTGGAGGTAGGGAGAAATATGATTTTCACCCTACTGATCCACATAAGACCCTGATGCTGGGAAAGACTGAAGGCAGGAGGAGAAGGGGATGACAGAGGATGAGAACACCAACTCAATGGACATGAGTCTGAGCAAGCTCCCGGAGTTAGTGATGGACAAGGAAGCCTGGGGTGCTGCAGTCCATGGGGGTCACAAAGAGTCAGACACGACTGGGTCAATTGATCTGATCCACATAGGTGTCTTTTGATACTAACGTTGGTAATTAACAGACAAGCACAGTAGCCACAGCCTGAGAAGTATCTCAAGTCCTAAAGAATAAGGATCTGTGTTACCCTACTTAGTATGTCACTTGGACAAGTAAAGGGAAATCTAGAATTGATGAGAAGAGGGAGATGACAAGTATATTTCTGACCTTTGGACAAGCAGTGGTAGGGGTTTACTGGTCCTATTATCCTTCCTCTTTTGAGCTGACTTTGGGGAAAGCAGTCACCGGAATCCTGAAGGAGCAGCTTCCAGGACATAAATGAAGGTGGATACAGGTGACTCAAGGTGGAAGCTTCCCCAGAAACCACACTGTATCTTCCAGTTCCCCTACTTCTGGGCCAAAGTCTTTGTTGCTTCAGTTGCCAGCACTTTTGGACACTGAGATTTTACAGCTGAATATCCCCAAGATCACACTGTAGGCCGAATAGAAATACCTTTCCCAGTGTCACATCCTTTCCCCTGGGGGTTGAGATGGGTATATGAAAGCCCAGCACTTTCTTATCCAAAACTGAAAGAACTCTGCAGGGTTATCTCAGTCCAGGGTCCTGCATAAGATCAGCTGAGTCTTTTATTATGACTGCATCCCAACTCATTTTTTCCTTGAAAATTTTGCTTCCTTCACTGTTGACCTAGTAGTATGCCTTCAAATATTTCCTGTACAGTCTGCTTCCTGGGTGCCCTGTCCCTTGACAGGTTATATATGAGATTCTCTCCAAATACCATCCCCACCTTAAAACTCACTAACTCACTCTATGCTCTAATTCACTTACATGAAGGTTAAATTGTCCGAAATTCCTATTTTTATTATTGCCTCCCGACTGTGAGGAGTTTTTTTTTTTTTTTGGTCATACTTTTTCAGTTGAGTAAACTTGCCCTCTGCAATTAATTCCAAGGTTGAAGTCCCTGTCTCCAAGCCAAAGTCAGAACATGGTGTGTGTTATTTGCCTATTTCAATAATGTCAAACCTCTTGCACCTGATGTGTTTGACGGATTCTAAATTGAGAAGCATCTGAATGGAAGAGACCTGAGCCTTGTAAATGTACTTGTCACTGCCAAGACATCCTTCGCAAAGACGGTGTGAGTTCAGAAAGCACAGAGGGCACACAGCCTAAGCAAGATGAGCACGAAGAGGCATTTTGAAGTTTTGCTTTGTGCATTCATAAATAAGTCAGTCCAATTTAGCTTATGTGGTAAAATGAAATAAGGGGGAAAGAAGCAAAATATAGCCTGAAGTCCTCACGCGGAGGAGTCACTCCACGTTTCTCCATGGAAAGTCTTGAAAAGATTTTAAAAAATAACTATTAATTTTCTCCTGCATAGTCCACCACTATCACCCAGGGCAGGCCCACCAGTCATTGTGGCTGACATCTCTTCTCATACAGTATTTAGTGAAATTAAACTGTCAGTCTTCATTTCTCCTGATGGCTTCAGTACTGCACCAATTTCTGACTAAGAGGTTTTTTTTTTAAAACATTAAAGACAGTCTTGGTGGATTGAAAGCCCTTATTTTCAGTTTGGCATCTTCACATGAGATACAGAATACTGAAGACAAAGACATCAGGACAGATGAAGGTTGGCAGCATAAAAGCAAAAGCAAGCATTTTCCCCCTTTACCGACTTGACATTCTCTCATTTGGAAGCTTGAGAGAGTCCCAGGCCCAGAAATGGCCTCATTGTTGGTGACATGGGGTGTGGAACAGGGCCTGGGCCCCAAGATAACATCATGAGAGAGCTTCACATCAGGGAGGCAGAGAAGCTGGCAAATAAAACCCATCACCCATATGGTCACCTCCCTGAAATATTCCACCAGAGGCAACCCTGGAGGTGGCATTGTGTCACCCTTCCTATTGCTTCAGCTACCTGAATTACATCACAGAGTGTGCTTCATTGATTCAGGATCTGACATAGCCTTCCAATCAATCACTTTCTAGAAATACTTGAAACTACTGCTGCACTTACTCACCTTCTCACCAAATCTCCCATTCAGCTTGATATTGATTAAATCGCCCAATAAGCAAGTTTCCTATTTGAGGGCTGCCTGGTTCAATTTCTTGTTTTTTTCCTTACCTCTCATGTTTTTAGCTACCCTGACACTCAGGGAACTCCTTGCACTTTACATAATGCCACCCCTGACCCATACTCAGTTTCCCCTTTGTAGGAGAACAAAACTCCACTACCTAAAATTTGACATGAGGATTAATTTAGGTTATTTTTAAGAAACAGAAGACTCAAGAGATGTTTCTTGCTATCTTCCCTTTGACTGCCTAAAAGAATTTAGGTAAATGGCCTCTTTCTGGAGCAGAGCTTATCACCAGAGATATCTGCAAAGAATATGACCTAGGATGGTGAGGGAAACTCAGCAAGACCTAGAAATAAGAATTGACTTTGTGTCCCTTTGAACACTAAAAACAAATAGAGGAAAACAATAGAATGGGAAAGATTGGAGAATTCTTCAAGAAAATTAGAGATACCAAGGGAACATTTCATACAAAGAGGAGCACAATAAAGGACAGAAATTGTTAAGGACCTAACAGAAGTAGAAGATATTAAGAAGAGGTGGCAAGAATACATAGAACAACAGTATGAAAAAGGTCTTAATGACCCAGATAACCACAATGGTGTGGTAACTCACCTAGAGCCAGATATCCAGGAGTGTGAAGTCGAGTGGCCCTTAGGAAGCATTACTACAAACAAAGCTAGTGGAGGTGATGAAATTCCAGCTGAGCTATTGCAAATCCTAAAAGATGATGCTGTTAAAGTGCTGCACTCAATATGCCAGCAAATTTGGAAAACAGCATTGGCCATAGGACTGGAAAAGGTCAGTTTTCATTCTAATCCCAAAGAAGGGCAATGCCAAATAATGTTCAAACCACCACACAATTGCACTCATTTCACATGCTATCAAGGTCATGCTCAAAATCCTTCAAGTTAGGCTTCAACAGTACAAGAATTGAGAACTTCCAGATGTTCAAGCTGGATTTAGAGAAGGCAGAGGAACCAGAGATCAAATTGCCAACATTCGTTTGGATCACAGGAAAAGCAAGGGAATTCCACAAAAACATCTACTTCTGCTTTATTGGCTATGCTAAAGCCTTTGTGTGCATCACAACAAACTGTGGAAAATTCTTAAAGATATGGGAATAGCAGACCACCTTACCTGCCTCCTGAGAAAGCTGTATGCAGGTCAAGAAGCAACAGTTAGAGCAGGACATGGAACAACAGACTGGTTCAGAATCGAGAAAGGAGTACAGTGAGGCTGTATGCTGCCAACCCGCTTATTTTACTTAGATGCACGTACAACATGCTAAATGCAGGCCGGATGACGTGCAAGGTGGAATCAAGACTCAGTTCAGCCTCTTGGTTGTGTCTGACTCTTTTCGATCCCATGGACTGCAGCACGCCAGGCTTCCCCGTCCATCACCAACTTCCGGAGCTAGCTCAAACTCAAGTCCATTGAGTCAGTGATGCCACCTAACCATCTTATCCTCTGTGGTCTCCTTCTCCTCCTGCCTTCAATCTTTCCCAGCATCAGGGTCTTTAAAAATGAGTCGGTTTTTTGCATCAAGTGGCCAAAGTATCACAGTTTCAACTTCAGCGTCAGTCCTTCCAATTAATATTCAGGACTGATTTCTTTTAGGATGGACTGGTTGGATCTCCTTGCTGTCCAACGGACTCTCAAGAGTCTTCTCCAACACCACAGTTCAAAAGCATCAATTCTTTGGTGTTCAGCTTTTTTTATAGTCCAACTCTCATATCCATACATGACTACTAGAAAAACCATAGCTTTGACTAGATGGACCTTTGTTGGAATGGAATCAAGATTGCTGGGAGAAATATCAATAATCTCAGATACGCAGATGACACCATGCTTATACCAGAGAGTGAAGAACTAAAGAGCCTCTTGATGAAGGTGAAAGAGGGGAATAAAGAAGCTAGCTTAAAACTCAACATTCAAAAAACTAAGATCATGGCATCTGATCCCATCACTTAATGGCAAATAGATGGGTGAAAAATGGAAACAGTGACTGATTTAATTTTTTAGTACTCCAAAATCACTGCTGATTGAGACTGCAGGCTTGAAATTAAAAGACTCTTGCTCCTTGGAAGAAACGCTATGACAACCTAGACAGTGTATTAAAAAGTAAAGGCATCACTTTGCCGACAAAAGTCCGTATAGTCAAAGTTATGGTTTTTCCAGTAGTCATATACGATGTGAGAGTTGGACCATAATGAAGACTGAGCACTGAACAATTAATGATTTCAAGTTGTGGTGCTGGAGAAGACTCTTGAGAGTCCCTTTGACAGCAAGGAGATCAAACCAGTCAATCCTAAAGGAAATCAACTCTGAATATTCATTGGAAGGACTGATGCTGAAGCTGAAGCTCTAATACTTTGGCCACCTGATGCAAAGAACTGGTTCACTGGAGAAAAGCCCTGATCCTGGGAAAGACTGAGGGCAGCAGGAGAAGGGGGAGACCTAGGATGAGATGATTAGATGGCATCATGGACTCAACGGACATGAGTTTGAGGAATTTCTGGGAGACAGTCAAGGACAGGGAAGCCTGGAATCCTGCAGTCCATTAGGTCGCAGTGTTGGACACGACTGAGTGACTGAACAACAACCCACTGTCTCTACAAAGCCCAGCAAACGTGTGTTTACAAAACATTTCCCTTTCCATATCCATGTAAATTGCCTTCCTCTTTGAAATCTGAAACCACAACCATCAACATCCTCTTTGGTCTTTAGCTGAAGATGGTATTTAAGGTGAGGGGTTAGGTCATTTTGGTGAGCTACTTAGTTTTCCTGAGTTTCTCCCAGATATACTTGTTGTCAAACATCTTTTTTTTCCTCCTGTTAATCTGTATTATGCCAATTTAATTCTTAGATTAGCTAGAAGAACCTATAAGGTAGGGAAAAAACTTTTCCCTCCCTGACACTGTAATATTGTGATGTCCTATAACTCAAAACCATAACCCTTTACTTTCCTAGCAGCCAAATTTGCATGCTCTAAAAGAGGATGTCTTCAAAGTGCTACAGCTACACCTCTGTATCAACTCCAAGAAACCAATTTAGCTAAGGCTTAGAGGGAATTTAACTAATAAGAGAGATTAAGTTGAGGTAATTATGAAGTTTTAAATAAAACGTGTGCATTTCACATTCAAATGCTAAATCACTTTGGTCATGTCCGAGTTTTTGCAACTGTAGCCCACCAGGCTTCTCTGTCCATGGGATTCTCCAGGCAATACTAGAGTGGGTTGCCATGCCCTTCTCCAGGGGGGGTCTTCCCAATACAGGGATCAAACCCACATCTCTTGCATTTCCTGTATTAGCATACAAGTGGGTTCTTTACCACTAGGGCCATCTGGGAAGCCCACTTATGGAGTATTTACTTTCTAAATAAGAGCACATGCTAACCAAAAATGAGGTTCCCTAAAAACGTCTCTCTGTCATACTCACGGTTCTGTGTCATTTGGTATTTACTATGCTGCCTTTTCCAGTAGTCATGTATGGATGTGAGTGTTAGACTATAAAGAAGGCTGAGTGCCGAAGAATTGATGCTTTTGAACTGTGGTGTTGGAGAAGACTCTTGAGAGTCCCTTGGACTGCAAGGAGATCCAACCAGTCAATCCTAAAGGAAATCAGTCCTGAATATTCATTGGAAGGACTGATGTTGAGGCTGAAATTCCAATACTTTGGCCACCTGATGCGAAGAACTGACTCATTTGAAAAGACCCTGATGCTGGGAAAGATTGACGGTGGAAGGAGAAGGGGATGACCGAGGATGAGATGGTTGGAAGGCATCACTGACTCAATGGACATGAGTTTGAGTAAACTCCAGAGTTGGTGATGGACAGGAAGGCCTGGCATGCTGCAGTCCATGGGGTCGTAAAGAGTCAGACATGACCGAGTGACTGAACTGAACTGAACTGGCACTGCCTTGAGTAAGTGGGGAGTTCAAATACATATTGAATTTGCTATGATCACACGAATTTAGTTACTGAGTGAAACTCTATGGAACACACTTCATTTGGCTGCTTACCTTTTTTTGTTAAAATCATAAATGTTGAGGTCAGAAAGGCTCAGACTCCAGCTTTTGCCTATCATGTACTTAGGGAAGTGTGTTTTGTGGGCAAATTATGTGGCATTGCTGAGTTTAAATTTCCTCATGTGTAAAATGGGCATGATGGCATTATATCTCTCATAAGGTTGCTGAGGGGATTACAGGAGATATTTTTCAGGTGCTTTGAACAGTGACATTCATATAGGTAGTGCAAGCTAATAATAATAACAATAACAGTAGTAGTAAAACAAAAAATTTGTTTCTAATTCTCATGATTGTGGACTTAACAGTTAACTTAGTGGGCTAACTCTCACCTACTTCTTTGCTTCATTTGAATTGCAAGAAAAAACTATAACATTTAAACTCCCAGAAATAAATATTTTATTTATATAAATAATGTAAGGGAATAAGATCATTATGTCTGAAAGTGAAAAGAAAGTGTTAGTTACTCAGTTGTGTGCAGTTACCTGCCACCCCATGGACTGTAGCCCACCAGGCTCCTCTGTCCATGGATTTCTTCAAGAAAGAATACTGGAGTGGGTAGCCAGTCCATTTCCAGGGGATCTTCACAACCCAGGGATCAAATCTGTGTCTCCTGCATTGCAGGCAGATTCTTTACCATCCAAGCCACCCATTTCTGTAAATAAAATAAGGGAATAAGATCATTAATGTCTGAAGCTCCTTAGAACAGAGAAGTTGGCAAATTTTTCCTATAAAATGCTAATAGTAAATACTTTAGGTTTTGCAGGCAAACTGTGATCTCTGTCATAACCATCCATTCAACTCTGCCATTGAGTCATAAATGAATGAGTGTAACTATGTTACAATGAAACTTTATTTACAAAAACAGGTAGTGACCTGAAGGAGGCAAAACCAGAGGAAAACACTGAGTGAGTGAAGTTCACCATTGAGTGATGCTTCATTTGAGTGCCTTTTAAAGGCTTGTTTTCCATCCAGCATTCATGAGATACCACTGCATCTTTGTAATACACAGCTCATGTGGGTTTATAAAAAATAAAAAAAAAACACATACAAAATAGAAGAGGCACTTGGCTGGATTACGTCTCCAGGCTACAGTGTACAAAGAGTATCTGATGTCACAGTAGAAGAAGTGAATCATAGCGGATTCACTATAATTTCCACCAAGAACCAACAGAGTTGGGGGCATGCTTTAGAGGCCATCCTATCCCTTCATAGAATCACCTGGTCATATCTAGGACTACATTCTTGGCACCGAGGCTAATGAGAAGTACATTTCTAGTGCAGGTAGTAAAAGCAAATGGATTTGATAATGAACTTTTAGTGACTTATCAACCTACTGTTTTCACGTTCTCTTTCTTTGTTGACAAGATGGTTGCTTAGGAAATCAGTTACCTCAGTGGGCTTACAATTTTCATCCATAGACCTTAAATGGAAAAGAGAGAGTAGAAAGGTTTTGCTGTTTTATTTACACAGAAAAATAATGAACTTGAAGCCAGGGAGGATAAAGTCTGTATCAGGGGCTACTCTCTGGTTGTGGTGCACAGGCTTCTCATGGATCAGTAGTTGTGTCTCCCAGGTTCTAGAGCAAAGCCTCAATAGTTGTGATGCATGGGCTTAGTCGTTCCACGGCATGTGAGATCTTCCTGGATCAGGGACAGAACCCTAGTCCTGTACTGGCTGATAGATTCTTCACTACTGAGTCACCAAGAAAGCCCTGAAGCTGTGTTTTTTAACTGAGATTAAAAGGCTGGAGGAAAAGATGAGGGAGGTCAGTGGTACAGCTGAGGTCTCCTATGTCTCTCCTCAGTGTTACCAGAACAACAAAGGAGCCTGTGAACCTGGGAACCACAACTACCGAGCCCATGTGCTGCAACTACTGAAGCCCGTGCAGCCAGAGCCCGTGCTCTGCAACAAGAGAAGACACTGCCATGAGAAGCTGTGTGCCACAACTACAGAGCAGCCCCTGCTCACTGCAGCTAGAGAAAAGCTCACACAGCAATGAAGACCCAGCACAGTCCAAAATAAATAAATCAATTAAATTAAGAACTTTATTAAAAAATGCAGCTTCAAAATAAGTCATTTAGCCCCCAACTCACTTCCTAGCAGATACTACCCACCTTTTTAAAAAAATCAATGTCACCAACCAAGAAAAATGGCCACAGTAGCCAAAATGGGGCCATCAACAATAGATAAGATTCCATCATCTCTGATCAGTCTGAGAAGTAATTTAAAGGGCCAAATTTTGAGCAAATTACTTCTCAAAGGTTATTTATACATCCTCTTACACTAGCTCAATTTGAGTTTGATGATGATAATAGACTGAGCATGAATATAAATTATTCAACCTTACTCAACTCAACCTAGCCCTAGCTTAGTTTGTATATTCCTATGACCAGATGACAGAACATGGGTTAGTTTTCCTCTGAAAAATTTGAGGCTGTGCTTGGGAACACAAATTGCCAAACAAAATCAAATTGTACAAGCAGTCTATCATAGCTTTCAGAAAATCATAAAGGACATTAAACTTGAATGAACATTATAAAAGCTGAAGCCCAGCTTGAACTGATGCATTTTCATTCCAATTGCATTTGATTATTCTTGTTATGTTATTACCATGTTCATAACTGTTGCAATTTGTCAGTATGGAGCAATTTCTTCCCAAATGTAATATGACTTGAAATAAAAATGCTAATGATTTGCTGTGTGCACCCATTTTAGAGGCCATTGCTCATACAGTATTTCATTCAGGAAACTGAAGGTAGTGTGTTGGTCAGAGTTTAAATACACAACTGGGGGAAAATACCCTGTAGAGAGAGCACTGAATTTGAACATAAGCTTTGTCTTTAAATATTTGCACGACCTTGGGCTGATGCTCCAAACTATATAATACCACCTGGCCTTTGCACAGGTGTTATCTCTATTAAAAATGCTGCCCTTCCTTTTCCCCAAGGTCATCTTGATGAATTCCTCCTCTTTCTTCAAGTTTCATATCTAATATGCATTCCATCTGATTTCCCTATGTAGAGGTGTTTACCAAAATTCTTGAATAATAATACTGTAACATTTATTATTTTCATGCATGTAAAATGCTATAGTGTTTTAGGGTTTGTATGCCATCTTGTATTTTAATTTAGTTTATATATCTATCTTCTGCAACAGACTATTAATTTATTAAGGGGGGAAATGTGCTTTGCTCGACTTTATATTTGCAGCATTCAGAAGAGCGGTGCCACAGAGTAGACATTTAATAAATATTAATTAAAAAGTTCCTATCTCTGTAAAATGAAGATAATGGTGCCTCTGCTTTCCATCTTAGACAGTTGTTGCAAGAATCAAATGAAATGATCTGTATAAAAATTCCGTGTCTACTAAAATATACTTTATACATATCAGAATCTATGATAATTTTCCAACTAAGCAAATATATTCTGTATGAGAAACTGCAAAGATGCCCATGAATATAACTGGGATCTAGGTATGGTGAGAAAGCATGTTCATTACTTCAGCTGCTCAAGAACATAAAAATTTAATGCATCCTGTATTAAGAGGGGGAAAAAAACATGTCCATATATTGTTTGTATTAGGAAGATGAAGAGTGTGGAGATACGGGATGTGGCATGAAGATGAGATATTTTGAATACAAATTTTCATTACAAATTTATTTACGTATGTTTTTTTCTGCAACTTGTACTTTGATGCACAGATTTGATTCTAAAATTCAGGATCTTTCCCCTCCTCTGAAGGACTCAGTAGAAGAGAGAACGATGACAAGGACTTGCTCCTCTACCATGATGTCTGAGAATGTACACCAGCTTCAGTGTCTACCCAAAATGAATGACGAAGTAAACTATGATCTATAGATGCAGTGATGTGCTGCTACACAACAAAATAAACTATTATTAACAGGATAACTTAAGTGACTCATACAGACATGATATTGAACAGATCAGCCAGTGCCTTCAAAGAAAACACACTATATGATTCTACACAAATGAAATTAAAGAACAGGCGAAGTACTGCACATTAGGTCCTTACTCGTTACCTATTTTATACAGAGTGGTGTGTATCTGTGTCCCAGTCTCCCAATTCATTTCATGCCCAATCCACTCCATGCCTTTCTCCGTGGTAACCCTAAGTTTGTTTTCTACATCTGCGACTCTACTTCTGTTTTGTAAATAAGCTCCTTTGTACCATTTTTTTTAATTACACATTTAAGAATATCATATATTTGTCCTTCTCTGACTTACTTCACTCAGTATGACAATTTCTAGGTTCAACCATATAGCACAGGGAAATCTTCTCAATACTCTAGTAAACTATATGGAAAAAGAATCTAAAAAAAAGGGTGGGTATAGGCATAAATAATACACTTTGCTATACAGCAGTAACTAACGCAACAATGTAATCAACTTTAAATTAAAAAAAAAGAATAGGCAAAAATAGTACGTGTTGGATATCAAAACAGTGGTTAATTCATGTTGTGTTTTGCATGGGAGAGCCTTAAGGATACTGGAAATGTCTTATACAGATATGAAATATTACTGAGCTGCCCATTTAAGATCTGGGCACCTTCTGCCATGTATGCAATTCCTCAATAAAAAGTGTAACAAAACCAAGGAAAGTAAAACTCTTGTTGGGAGATGGGGCTCATAAAAGATATGTGTGTGAAGTATACAGATTCACTCTCCTTTCCTATTCTGTTAGACTGTGTGCCCACAGAGGGAAGATACGACAGCTGGCTTAGATAGCTCTGTGTCACTATTAACATGCATGTTCCTATTTTGGGAAACATTTTTGGCTGTTTTCAATTTGCAGTATTAGAAATAGAGCTTCTATAAACATTATTTACATGCCTTTAAGAAATGTGATCATATGTACCAATCATACCAGACCACCTTACCTGCCTCCTGAGAAACTTGTATGCAGGTCAAGAAGCAACAGTTATAACCGGACAAAAGGACCAGTTCAAAACTGAGAAAGGAGTACGTCAAGGCTGTATATTGTTACCCGGCTTATTTAACTTATATGCAGAGTACATCACGTGAAATATTGGCCTGGATGAAGCACAAGCTGGAATCAAGATTGCCGGGAGAAATATCAATAACCTCAGATATGTAGATGATATTACCCTAATGTCAGAAAGTAAAGAGGGATTAAAGAGCCTTTTGATGAAGGTGAAAGAGGAGAGTGAAAAAAGCTGGCTTAAAAAAAAAAAAAGCTGGCTTTAAAACTTAAAACATTCAAAAAACTAAGCTCATAGCATACGGTCCCATCACTTCATGGCAAATAGATAGGGAAACAATGGAAACAGTGACAGACTTTATTTTCTTGGGCTCCAAAATCACTACAGATGGTGACTGCAGCCATGAAAGAAAAGACGCTTGCTCCTTGGAATAAAGTTATGACAATCTAGGCAGTGTATTAAAAAGTAGAGGCATCATTTTGCCAACAAAAGTCCACATAGTCAAAGCTTTGGTTCTTCCGGTAGTCATGTACGGATATGAGAGTTGGACCATAAGGAAGGCTGACTGCTGAAGAACTGATGCTTTCAAATTGTGGTGCTGGAGAAGACTCTTGAGAGTCCTTTGGACAGCAAGCAGATCAAACCAGTTGATCCTAAAAAAATCAACCTTGAATATTCATTGGAAGGACTGATGCTGAAGCTGAAACTCCAATACTTAATGACCACCTGATTGGAAGAGCCAGCTCATTGGAAAAGACCCTGATGCTAGGAAAGATTGAGAGCAATAGGGGAAGGGGGCGACAGAGGAATGAGATGGTTGAATAGCATCACCGATTGACTCAATGGACATAAGTCTGACCAAACTCCAGGAAATAGGGAAGGACAGGAAGCCTGGCATGCTGCAGACCACAGGGTCGCAAAGAGTTGGTCATAACTTAGTGACGGAACTAGAGTGGCATATAAAATAAGTAAGTGAGGAAATGAATGGATAAATTATCTTTCAAACAGTTCATGCAGAGAGGCGGGAACTTGGCTGTGTTCAGGGGGAAAGCATTGCAGGAGAGAAGAGACAGTATGGAAGGAATGAGACGTTGCTTCTGCAGAGGAGAGGGAGGGCATCAACAGCCCAGGGACTGATTCCTCCTCTGGAATAATATTCACTGAAGCTGTCTTTATCCAGAGATTCAGGTTGGAGCAAGAGGGATCAACCAGAGTCAGCCAGCCCGGATCTGCCCAGCAGCCATCTGTGCTGTCTCGCTATTCCTGGGTGAGTCAGGGGAAGAGTCCCAGAGTAGGAGAAAGAGGAACCCAGCTTCAGCTCTGCCCATAGACACTGTGTAGTCTGGATAACTCACTGTAGTTTTCTGAGTCCCCTTTTTCATCATCTCAAAATTGGAAAGAGGCAGCTTAACTCTACTTTCCTGACATATCCTGATAGAAGAAAGAAGTGAAGTGTGGGGCTCAACCTAAGCAACTTACAACAATAAGTAACATTTCTTGCAACATTGACATATTTTTCAAACATGCAAATTGCTCACTTGAATTTACAGCACATTTTAATATTTTAATATAAAAATAATGTTTATCTGCAAAGGCCTTTAAGAGCATAGAAACAAACCTGGAAGCTGAGCTATGTTTACCCTTGTCATGTCCCCTGCATTATCATCACATAACTTGAATGCTGGTGATATCAGAGCCCGAAGATCTCCAATTTCTCAAGTTAAAATAGATGACTCTTTCCCATCATCTCGCCTCCTCTTTCTCCCTACCCACCATCCCACAAAAAATAGACTTGTCATTAGTTCTCTTCTAACCGTGATTTTTTAGTCTAGAAATTGAGTTCAGTAAGTACTGACTGATGATATCATGCCTTTCTGGTCATCCTGCATCTTAAAACCTGTGATTAACTAGAGTAGACATCATTCAGTAAGACATTTCTCCAGTTTAAAAATGATGCTATGATCATTTCTTTGTGTTTATAAGTTAGGCCACTTGCTTTCTGACAATGAGCTGTTAAAAAATCTCATTTAAAATTTATTATTTCATTGTTTTAATATCTTAGTAATTAGATTCATAATTGCAAGACTTGCTCTGACACTGGTAAACAACTCTGTTCGACATTTAAGAAGAATGCCTGGGATTCTGAGATTAACAAATGATAACAAGTGACTGGGTTGTATAGGAAAATAATGCATTCTACTTCTACAGTTCCTAGGAACACTCAGCCATCTTCCCTCCATCTGCCCTCATATGCTCAGAAAAACCTACTACAGACCAAAAAGAAATTCTCCCTATTTTGCACTTCTTGGAAGAACACTTCCAAAAGGAAGACAAAGATATTACAGAGGCCTTAAATCAGAATGCTGTCTTAAATGCTATCTTAAATCAGAAAGCTATATCTACCACTTGGGACTAGAAGGGAGGAGGCCTATTCCCAGGAATGTGCATGAATTTGCTTAAAAAATTTTAAAAGCAAGAACACAATTCTCAGTTTGAAGGACCATCTCAAGGACACATTTCTTAGTAGTTATAGGTGACAAATGTATGACACAGAAAATAATTTTTCATCTCCACAAAACCAAATCATCAGTATGTTGTCTGTTGAGAGAAACATTTCTACATGAGAAATGGGAATTAATCTCAAGGGGAAAATGTAGTGTTATCCTTTGCATTTATATTTACATGCCATAATTACCCATATGGAAACAATTCCCCAAAGCCTACTTATTTCTTATGTAATAGTGTCTTACAGTGATAATAACCACTGCTATAGCAAAATACCATAGATTGGGTGGCTTATAAACAACAGAAGTTTATTTCTCATATTTTACAGGCCAGAAAATTCAAAGTCAAGGTGCTGGCAGGTCTGGTGGTATCAGAAGAGCTGTTTCCTAGATCTCAGACAGCCATCTTTGTGTTGTGTCCGCACATGGCAGGAAGCACAAGAGGGATATTTGTGATCTCTTTATAAAAGCAATAATCCCACTCATGATGTCTCTATCCTCATGACCAAATCACCTCCCAAAGGTTCCATTCCTATTTTCACATTGAGCATTAGCTTTCAACATGTGAACTTTGGAAGGGACACAAGCATTTAGTCTATAGTAAATAGTAATCTATAATTATGAATCATTGCTGACCCACTTTTTCAACTACATGGATAGACTCTCCTTTGCTGAATGGAATGACTTCTTAGAATCAAAATTACATATTTTTTGCTTGAGTTGACTCAAAGTAAGTAAAATCATGAGATGGGCACCAATTATTTCTAGACTTCTGTAAATCTAGAACACGATGTCTAAAATTGAACTAAAGGAAGTTGGTAACTTCTTGGTTATATTTAAACTAGAAATTTAAATTTTATTTATGAATTTGAATCAGTAACTAATTATTTTATGATAAACATGTGGAGACTATATCCAAAATAGGAGTTATTTGCCTCCAATTACAAGCTGGAATCATATTAAAAATAACTATAGTTATATAAATACATATATATAATATATGCAAATATATGTATATATACGCACAAACTTAAATATATTGTTAAGGAGGAAGAAATTTTTTCTACACTTTTAAGTTCTTCAGGCTGGTCTAAGAAATAGATTGACATGAGACAGCTCAACGGGAGAAAATCAAACAAAAGTTTAACAGCATGTACAGACATGAGAGACCCAGAAAAATTGAGTAACTCTCCCAAATGACCGAAACCCCCACCGTAAATACCATTTTTAGCTAAATACAAGAAAGAATGTCTGGGATAGTGGTTTGGGCTTCAAAAGGGAGAAGGGCAATTCACATGGAGATGAAAGCAAGCCTTTGGTAAACAAGTATTTGCTGGGCCATGCAAAGACAACAGGGCACAGAGTAATCTCTGATCCCTAGGTCTTGCTGTTTCCCCACACTTAGACCATTTATTTGCAGATATCTCTGGTGATTTCAAGAACAGGACTTTTTTCTACATTTTCTAAGGCAATGTAACAAGAAAAAACCTCCAGAATATACTGTTTCTTAAAATTAACAGCCTAAATTAATCCCCATGCCAAAGACACACACCCTGGGGTAGCAAATTTTGCTCCCCTATGCCTCCTTTTTCTTTCTTACGTGGATATGAAGTAAGAGTTTAGATTCCCATAGGCTCTCACAGCCACATGGTCAGGCACATCAAGTAACTGGAAGGTTGGGAGTTAAAATTTGAGACATTTGTATAGTCATGTCTCTCTTTCCAAAAGTTATAGTATCCACACTGGCCAACAGGGGATACAACAGGGTCTTATTCCAAGATGGCTTCTTAAAGCACGTCTTCCCCTACAAATGTATATGTCTGTGACTTCCATTCATAGTATTCACATCATTCCCATGTTTTCTTGAGACTGAATTCTTTCTACAAGTAACTGACATGTGCTCCTGAAGAAAAATGCATCCCTGTCTTCATGAAAATGCAAATTAGGAAATTAATTCCCAGCTTCACAGGCTGGACATATTCTCAGGCAATAAAGCATGTCAGAGCAGTATAAAATTAGTAGGAAAAAAAACAATATGAGTCTTGAAATAACACCCAGACACCTGAGTGCTTCTTTCAGAAAATAGGGACTCTAAGCCCCATGCTTAAAGGTCTTAGAAAACCTAAAATGTCCCCAGTTCTAAAGAACGATTTATCCTTGTTATAGTGCTGTAGCAGATTTCTCATATGCAAAATAAATATTTACACAGCCTGAAAAACTAAATGTTTTATACCTGAAACCACTGCCTGCATCTGCTTAGGCATTTCCACCTCCAGCTTCTCTAACAGTCCCTGAACAGTGGTCCATAGTGTTCTCTATGTCTTGTACAGAGATCTTTACAGATGTAACAACTGATGATAGAAAGGGGTCATAAATGAATACCTATGTTCTGGCAGGCACTTACTATTTATCGTTAATGATTTCACGACAACCATATGAGGCACGTAGCATTCTAATTTGCTTCCAAAGACAAGGAAGAACCTGAGACACAGGAAAAGCAAGTATTTGATTTCAATTTTACAAAGTTAGGAAGTTGAAAAATTAGGTTTGAAAAGAAGACATTCTATTATATGAAGCCTGAAGTGTTTGCCTATCTAGAAAGCCAATTTAGTTTTCACAAGGATAGCCAGTGTCTGAAGTTTTGAACTTTTTGAGAGGAAGGTCCTGTTCAGTGTGTAGTGTCCTGGACCTAGTCCAGTACTTGGCATAGGCTAGGTACTCATTAACGAATGGTTTAATAAAAGAGGAGGGTGAACGGGGAGGATATTTTAGGTAGTATAGGATGTTTCAGTGTCCTACTCTCTTAACTTATATTCAAATCTGACAGCTCATTTATAAACTGTTGTCGATTATCACCAAGGAATTAGAGGTATTCATTTTCCTCATGGCAGACTGGAGGTACCAGATGATTTCCTTTCATTGAATACTCGCTCTCAGGCCAAGAAAGTAACAAAAATATGTAACTATTTTTGTATTTTTACCTGCTGACTTTGATTTGCCTCCATTGCTAAATCAGTGCTTATAGGAAACTATAGCTTTAAATGGGGCTTTCCAAGTGGTTCAGTCGGTAAAGAATCCACCTGCATTGCAGGAGACTCAGGAGACATGGATTCGATCCCTGGGTTGAGAAGATCCCCTGGAGGAGGGCAGGGCAACCCACTCCAGTACTCTTGCCTGGAGAATCCCACGGACAGCCTAGTGGGCTACAGTCCATAGGGTTGCAAAGAGTCAGACACAACGAAGCAACTGAGCACGCATGCACTTATCTTTAAACGCTTATGTCAGAAAAAGAAAAAAAAAATCTAAAAGTCAGTAATTGAGACTCTCACTTTTAATGAAGGAAGGAGAACAAATTAAACCCATAATAAAGAGTAGGGAGGAAATAATAGAAATGTAGAAACCAGTGACATAAGAAAGATTTAAGAAATAGAGAAAACCCAATAAAATCAACATCTGGATTTTTTATAATACTAGTAATCCTATAGCCAGAATAAAGAAGTAAAAAGAAAATACATATACACATTACCAATATCAGAATGAAAAGTGGTGTATTAGTACAAGTCCTATAATCTTTATAGGATAGTAAGTGAAATTGCTCACCCCTGGAACTGCTGTGGGAGATCTGTGGACCCACTCCCCAGTGAAAGAGTCATGTGTGCTAAGTCACTTCGGTCATGTCCGACATTGTGCAATCCTATGGATTGTAGACCACCAGGCTCCTCTGTGCATGTGATTCTCCTGACAAGAATGCTGGTGTGGGTTGCCATTTCCATCTCCAGGGAATCTTCCTGGCTCAGGGATCAAACCTGCATCTCTTAAGTCTCCTGCATTGGCAGGAAGGTTCTTTGCCACCAGTACCACCTGGGAAGCTCAAAATTTTTATTATTTATAAAAAACAACAACAACAACAACAACAACAATTTAAATTCCATGGAACTTATCCTATGGGCATATAGCAATGGGAGAAACATTTATTCAAGAAAATCAATCAAATCTTAGTAAGGACAACAAGTTTGTGCTTCTTGAGCTATGACCCTTCTGCTCCAGCCCCATCTCTTGTTCAGCAGGAAGAAACACTTCAGATGATGTGTGACTGAGAAAGCAGGTTTCTTCTCTGCTAGTTCTCAGTCAAAGGATTCGGTATCTCATTGGGAAGGGCAGATCTCCAGTATGTCACACTATCTTCAGCTGCAAGGTGCAGAGACTATATTCCTAGAAAGTATGGCTAAGAGTTGGTATCTATAAATTACTCACTTTAAAGACTCACATATGCTGAAAGTACAAGGTTGGAAAAAGACATTTATGCAAATAGTAACCAAAAGAGATCAGGATGTCTATATTTATATCAGACAAAATAAACATTAAGTCAAATACTGTCACAGGAAACAAAAAAGGACATTATATAAAGATAATGGGTCAAATCTCCCAGAAAGATATTACAGTTATAAATATAAATACACACACAGTATCAAAGCATCCAAATATATAGACATTGACAGGACTGCAGGAAGAAGTACACAGCAACACAATAATAGTGGGAGACTTCAGTATCTCACTTACAGTAATAAACAGAATAACCAGATAGAAAAATCAGTAAAGACAAAGAAGACTTGAACAATGGCTGGATGAATCACAAGTTGGAATCAAGAGTGCTGAGGGAAATATCAATAACCTCAGATATGCAGATTACACCACCTTAATGGCAGAAAGTGAAGAGGAACTAAAGAGCCTCTTGATGAGGGTAAAAGAGGAGAGTGAAAAAGCTGGCTTAAAACTCAACATTCAAAAAATGAAGATCAAGGCATCTGGTCCCATCACTTCATGGCAAATATATGAGGAAAAAGTGGAAACAGTGACAGATTTTCTTTTCCTGGGCTCCAAAATCACTGCAGATGGTACCTGCAGCCATGAAATTAAAAGATGCTTGCTCCTTGGAAGAAAAGCTATGACAAACCTAGACAGTGCATTGAAAAGCAGTGACATAACTTTGCTGACAAAGGTCCATATAGTCAAAGCTTTGGTTTTTCCAGTAGTCATGTATGGATGTGAAAGTTGGACAATAAAGAAAGCTGAGCACTGAAGAATTAATGCTTTTGAACTGTGATGCTGGAGAAGACTCTTGAGAGTCCCTTGGACAGCAAAGAGATCAAATCAGTCAGCCCTAAAGGAAATCAACCCTGAATATTCATTGGAAGGACTGATGCTGAAGCTGAAGCTCTAATATTTTGGCCATCAGATGCAAGGAGCTGATTAATTGGAAAAGACCCTGATGCTGGGAAAGATTGAGGGCAACAGTGGATGAGATGGTTGGCTGGCATCAGCATCTCAATGGAGATGAGTGTGAGGAGACTCCAGGAAAGGACAGATAGGCTGGCATGTGCAGTCCATGGAGTTGCAAAGAGTTAGACATGACTTAGGAACTGAATAACAACAACAGAACATACAGATCTTACAGACATACATACAATATTCAGCCCAACAGCAGCAGAACAAGTCATGCTTCTCAAGTATATATGAGGTATTCTACACAATAGATCATATAATAGGTCACAAGGATTAACAAGTTTAAGAAGACTGTAATCATACTATGTAGTTTTTCTAACCAGAATGGAAAAATCTAGAAGTCAATAGCAAAAGGAAAACCAAAAAAATTGCAAATATGTCAAAATTAAATAGAACAGCTCTGAACAACCAATGTGTCAAAGGGAAAATCAAAAGGGAAATTAAAAAAAAGTTTAAAGCAAATAAAAATGAACACACATACCAAAGTCAATGAGAGGAGGCAAAAGCAGCACAAAAAATTCATAATAATAAACATCTACATTAAAAAAGAAGAAAGATCTCAAATAAAGAACATAAATTCATACCTCAAGAAACAAGAAAAGGAAGAGAGAATTAAGACTGAAGTTAGTATAAAAAGAAAATAATAGGGATTAGATCAGAGATAATTAAAACAGAGAACAGAAAAAATAGGAAAAACATCTCAACAAACTTAGGTTTGTTATTTTTTTTGGAAAAAAACATAAAATCAACAAACTTTTAGTTAGAATAACAAAGAAAAAAGTGAGAGTACAGAAACAAAATCAACAAATGAAAGTGGAGCTATTACAACTGATGCCACAGAAATAGAAAGTATCATAAGAGATTGCTATGAACAATTATACACCAAAGAACTGAATAACTAGAAAACTTGGATACATTCCTAGAAATATACAGAAAAATAACTGGTAAGGAGATTGAATCAGTAATCAACAACCTTCCAAAAAAGAAAAATTCAGGACCAGATGGCTTCACTGGCACATTCTACTTAACATTTAAGGAATTAAAGGCAATCCTTCTGAAACTCTTTCACAAAATTGAAGAGGAGGGAACAGTTCAAAACTTAGTTTATGAAGCTAGAGTTACCCTGTTACCAAAACCAGACAGAGACACTACAAGAAAAGGAAATTACAGGCTAACATTCCATATGAACACAGATGCAAAACCGAATTCAACTGCACATTCGAAAGATTATACACCATGACCAATTGGGATTTATCCCTGGGGATGCAAGAAGGATCAACAAACAAAAACCCATTTAATGTGATATACCACATTAAAAGAATAAGAATAAAAACTGCATGATCATCTAATAAAAGCTGAAAAAGCATTTAGCAAAATCCAGCAGTCTTTAATCATAAAATTAACAAACTAGGAATAGCAGGGGATTAAATAAACATCTATCTATCTATATTTGCTCAGTCATGACCAACTCGTTGTGGTCCCATGGACTATATCCTGCCAGACTCCTCTGTCCATGGAATTCTCTAGGCAAGGATACTGGAGTGGGTTGCTATTTCCTTCTCCAGGGGACCCTCCCAACCCAGGGATCAAACTTGGGTCTCCCGCATTGCAGGAAGATTCTTTACCGTTTGAACAAAGTTTACATATAAATAGCCCAGAGCTAACATTGTCAACAACAAAAAACTGAAAGCTTTTCCAGTGAGATCAGGAAGACAAGGTTGCTTACCCGTGCCACTTATCTTAGCATAGTATTGTAAGTTCTAGCCTAGGAATGAGGCAAGAAAAATAAGTAAGAGGCATAAAAAAATCTCAAAGGAAAGAGTAAAATTGCCTCTATTTGCACATGACTTGAATTCATATATGGAAAACCCCCAGTCTCCATCACAATACTGTTAGAACTAATAGATGAATACAGTAAAGTTTCAGGATACAGAAATCAAAATATCAAAATTATTAATAATAATAATGAAATATCTGAAAAAAGAATTACAAAAACAACTGCATTTATAATAGCATTAAAAATAATAAAATAGTTAAGAATAAACCTAAGGAAGTGAGACACTGCACCCTAAATGTTACAAACCCTGATGAAAAGAAATTAAATGAGATGCAAACAAATTGAAAGTAATTCCATGTTCATCTATCAGAAGACTTTATATTGTTAACATGTTTATATTACCCAAAGTGATTTACAAATTCAATGCAATCCTTATCAAAAATTCCAAAGGCATTTTTACAGAAGTAGGAAAAACGACTATTTTTTTGCTTGTTTGTTTTACTTTTTGGCCCCACCTCATGGCACATGTGCCCCCTGGAGTGGACTAGAAGTGCAAGTCTTAACCACTGGACCAGCAGGGAAGTTCCTAAAATTTATATTAATTTTAAAATTTTAAACAAAGTGCCTCTAAGAGTAAAAAAAAAAGAAAAGAAATTCTGAAAATGGACAATTGTGTAGGCATTACACAGCCTGATTTCAAAATATATTACTAAACTGTAGTCACTAAAGCATGCTATCAAGATAAAGACAGACATACAGATTAACAGAACAGAACACAGAGTCTAGAAACAGCCCCACACATGTGTGGCCAACTGATGTTCTACAAGAGTGTCAAGAATGCACTATAAGGATAGGATACTATCTTCAATAAATGGTGTTGGGAAAAATGAATATTCACATGCAAAAAAAATCAAACTGGGCCTTTATCTTATACCAGAAACAAAAATCAGCTCAAAATTTAAAGACTCAAATATAATATTTGAAACTGTAAAATTCTTAGAAGAAAATATAGGGGAAAATCATGGAATTTGTCATGGAATTGTCTTGCCAATGATTTCATGAATATTCATGATTTCACCAAAATCACAGAAAATAAAAGCAAAAATAGATGAATGGGACTGCGTCAAACTAACAGGCTTCTACTCAGAAAGAAAATAAGCAAAGTGGGTAGATCATCTATGGAAAAAGCAAAGATACTACAATCCATATATCTGATACAAGGTTAATTTCTAAAATATTAACATTAAAAACTGCTATAACTACAAATGAAAGGAAAATTAATAACATGATTTAAAATGGACTAAAAATATGAGTAGACATTTCTCTAAAAAGACATACTAATGCCCGACGTATATGAAAAGATGCTCAATGCCACTATTTATCAGGGTAATAAATTCAAATCAAAGCCACAGTGAGACAGTGCCTCATACCTGTTTGGATAATTATTATCACTAAAACAAAAGATATCAACTGCTAATGATAACGTGGAGAAATGGAACTCTTGTACATTGCCGATGGGAAAGGAAAATGATGTAGCCACTAAGAAATACAATGCAAAGGTTCATCAGAAAATTAAAAACATAACTATTATATGACCTAGAAACCCCACTTCTTGGCATTTATCCAAAAGAGTTGAATTCAGCATCTTAAATAGTAATTTGTACTCTTATGTTTACTGCAGCACTATTGACAATAATCAAGATGTGGAAAGAATCTAAATGTTTATGAATAGGTGAATGGGTTATAAAAAGGAGGTATACACACAATGCACATCATTCAGTATCAAAAAAGAAAAAAAAAATCCTGCAGTATTGACAACTTGAGTGAGCCCTGATGACATGCAAAATGTAATAATCAAGTCATAGAAAGACAAATGGTGCATGATTCCATCTATATGAGGTATCTAAAATAGTCAAACTCGCAGAAGCAAAAAACAGACTAGCAGTTGCCAGTAGCTGGGTGGAAGTGGGTAGGCGGAGTTGTTAATCAAGGAGTATAAAAGTTCAGTATTCAAGATGAATTAGTTCTAGAGATCTGCTGCACAATATTCTACCTATAGATAACAATATATTGTACACTTAAATCCTTCAAGAGTGGACATCTCATAAGCGTTCTTACCACAATTTAAAAAATAAAGTTTAATCTCTCAGGAAGATGTAATAATTATAAATATATATGCAGCTAATAACAGAATCCTAAAATCGAGGAAGCATAAAAACTGGCAAAATTGAAAGGGGAAACAGACAATCCAACAGTTACAGTTGCAGACTTTAGCACCACTTTCAAAATGACAGAAAAATTAATCAGAAGATCAACAAGAAAATGGAAGCTTTGAACAATACTATGATCCAACAAGGACTAACAGACATCTACAGAACATTCTAAACTGCTATATGAATATTCATGTCTACAAAGAAGTTATACAACTGTCCAATAAGCAAATGAAATGATGTTCAATAATACTAGCCACAGTGAGATACCATGTCACACATACTAGGATGCCCAAAATAAAAAAGACAGGTTAACAAGTGTCAGCAAGAATGTGGAGGAACTGGAATCATTCATTGCTGGTAGGAATGTAAAATGTTGCAACCCATTTTGTAAAACGGTCTGGTTCTTACCCAAATGGTTAAACATAAAGCTACGATGTGACCCAGCAAATTCCACTCCTAGGTATTTATCCAAGATAACTGAAAATACGTCTACACAAAAACTTGTACACTAATGTTCATAGAACCACCGTTCATAATAGGTAAAGAATGTATACAATCCAAATGTCTATCAACTAAGGAATGAACAAATTAAAAGTGGTGTATTTGTACAATGGGATATTATTCAACAGTAAAAAATGAAGCTCTAACACATGCTACAACACGGATGAAACTTAAAAATATTATGGAAAGTGGAAGAAGTTAGTTACAAAAAAATATGACATCATCCATGATTTCATTTATATTCATTTATATAAAATGTCCAGAATAGGAATATACATGGACAGAAATTACATTAGTGGTTGCCTAGGACTGAGGTTTGTAGGAAGAAGTGCACAGCAACCTCTGATGGGTACTGGAATTCTTCCTGGACGGACAAAATGTTCTAAAACTGACTGTTGTGGGTTCATAAGGAATCGATAAAATTTCCAAAATGAAACAAGACAAAAAATTTTTGAATTGTACATTATATAGGGTTGAATTACATGATATGTGAAGTATATCTCATTAAAGCTGCTATTTAAGTGGGAGAAAAACTGAATATTATGAAGAAAGCCATGTCAATAAATTAGACAGCTTAGTTTTACTGTAAAAATTCCATAAAAGACACAAATGATGAAAACTAGCACAAGAAGAAAGCAAATTCCACTTAATTCAACTGGCTTCCCTGATAGTTCAGTAGGTAAAGAATCCGCCTGCAATGCAGGAGACCCTGATTCGACTCCTGGGTTGGGAAGATCCACTAGAGAAGGGATAGGCTACCCACTCCAGTATCAAAGAGTAAGACATGACTGAGCTTTCAACAATATATTATCTTCACTTTCAATAATATATTAAACAATATATTTATTTATATATTAATTTATTTGTTATATATTTATAATATTAATTTATTCATATATGTAATATATTTAAATAATTAGGCAATATATTAAAATGATATATTAAACAATATATTATTTTCATTTTCAACAATACATTAAGCTTCAAAAATCCTTTAGGTATATTCTATCAAACACATAAAGAGGAAATAATATAAATTCTACACTAACTCTTTCAGAATATTAAGTAGAAAGAAATATTGCCCAACACATTTTATGGGACCAAGTTTATCCTTATTCATAAAATAAACACTATAAAGAATAAACATTACCAACCAATTTTCCTCATGAAATTAGAAAAAAAATCTTTAAGATAATATTAAAAAATAAAATCCAATATGTAAAACTGATAAAAATAATGACTGAGCAGAATTTTTATGAGGAAGCAAGGTTCTTTTAACATGTGAACAGCAATCAATTCTATTTACTTTACTAATGAAATAAAGGAGAAAAATATAATTATTTTATATATGCTGAATTTGTTGTTGTATAGTCACAGCCCCATAGACTATAGCCCACCAGGCTCTTCTGTCTATGGGACTTCCCAGGCAAGAATATTAAGTGGGTTGCCATTTCCCTTCTCCAAGGAAAAAATGTGCTGAATAGCATTTGCCAAAAGTCAACACATATTCATCGTACAAACTAAATAAAGAATAGAAAATAACTTCCTAAAACTGATGAAGGACATTTATGAAAAATCCACAGCTAAAATCATGTTTAAAGGTAAAACAAGGAATACCACTTGCCTAAGACTGGGAGTTACAGGTTATATACACTCACCACTTTTATTCAGTATTGTACTAGTGGTCCTATGTCAAATACAAACAGTGTTGTTTTTTTAAAAAGGTGCAATTTGTTAAAATACTTTGTGAAAGCATAAATGATTTAAAATGTACAAAATAATCTTGAAAAGGCTGGGAGCCACACTACCTAACAGTATTTAAGACAATGTCATATTTGCATCAGACAGATAGATTAACTGAACAGAACAGTAAGGAGAGAAGTAGAAATACACACATATACCCAGTTGGTTTTCAGTAAAAATGTCAGATGTCAAGATAATTCAGTGTGTGAAAGAATAATCTTTACAAAATGCAGCTGAAAAAACTGAATATCTATTTAGGAATTAAAAAAAAAAAAAACACAAACTTTGACCCTTACTGCACACTAGATGTAGAAATTTACCCAAAATGGATTATTTAACTCAACTAAAACCATCCAACAAAAATAATTATAGGAGAAATAATCATGGATTTTGGGAAACCACAGTTTTCTTAGGTGGGTCCTAATTTGGAAGAACTACAAAAACAATTTGATTGGATTTTATGAAACTTAACTTTTGTAAAAACTTTTTAAAATTTGCATAGACTCTCCTCTTAGCAAGGAGGGTAGGAGCTACCCGGAGGGGTGTTGTGAGTCTAAGGGGGCACAAGACAGGGGCTTTGGCAGTAGTATTAAAGTTCCCTGAGGCTGGAAAATATATTTTAACAGAGATGACAAACATTAGGATTTCATTTGCCATCCTTATTTATATAGCATTGATAAATTTAAACATTAAGGGCCCATTTATTTTGTTCAGGTGTAGGAGGGCTGGGGGTTTAGAACTCAGTATTTTCATGATTATTCAAAGATGGAAGAGGAACTTTCTTCCTAATTGCTGTCAGCATGAATATTACTTGTTATTTACATAATTACTGACCTTGCAATCAAAACCTGAGAAAAGTGACAAGGTTATGTTCAAAACCTGAGAAAAGTGACAAGGTATATTAAACAGCTAACAAGCTTAGGTACAGTGTTATGTGATTTATAAGTATCAAATCAGATAATCTTATGGAAATCCTGTGACATGGTAATGTCCTTAATTTATAGCCAAAGAAGCTGAGGTTTAACTAGGGCAGCTCCAGTGTTATGTGACTCACCCTATAATTGGTCCCATGTCATTCATTCTATGTTTGTTTCATTATAAATGTTTATGAAATTAGCTGGCTAAAAAAACTCAACTCCATCCATCAATCAGTAACTCAGATCTGATCAAATCAATGCCATATGATAGAAATAGCAATGAATCAGGCCTATTTCATCCTTGGAAAGTTTCAGGATTACGTAAAGTACTTATTTCCCTTTGGCAAAACTTTGGCAAATTAAAATCCCTGTAATATCTTATAGAATCACAATTTAGCTGAAAGAGAAATTGATATTTCCTTTTAGAGATGAAGGGCCTGATGTCCTGAAGTGTGAAGTGTAAAATGTTTTTCCAAAGTGATGTTGGAAGACGACAGCTTTAGATTACCAAATTCCAAATTCTGCCCTCTCATTGTTATTCCAAGTGTCTCCAGGATTATGCTGGATATAAAATCTCAGGAGGATCAGAATGTACAGTGAATCAAAGGAAACACGCAATCCTGGTGGCATCCCTGACTCTTCTTAATGCACACTGAGAAGAACATCAAGAATGCAACAGAAGAACAGCAAGGATGCAACAGGAGTTGACAGCAAGGCAGCAGGAGCCTGAAGTATGGAGGTGAGTGAACCTAAAGGCAAGTATCATTAGCATCAGATGTTGGATGGACAACTTATTGATTTTCTTTTCACTTTAGTCACGATGCACATCAGTAAATATCAGATCATGTCCTGGGAGCCAAGTTGGAACATTGGCAACACTCGGGAAAACTAAAGCCTTGAAAGGGAGGCTATTGTCGGAAACATCTCATGTCCATAATCCCTCATGAGCAGTCTTATGTCAGAGAAGGTAACCTATTCTGGCATTTTTCCAAGAACTGCATGGTACCACAGCTTCCTGCCTGTGGTTCTACAGTTCTTTCTAATATTCACAGTTAGATAAACGGAATAGTAAGGAAGCCTGTTCATCCTTTTCCTGGGAGGAGACTACAGCAGGTATACTTTCATTACCATGTGGCAAATGAAGGGTGATTCTGGAAAGTCTATGAATCCTCAAGTACCCCATCATAATCTCAGCCCTACAGACCCAATGCCTTCCAAGAAAAAAAAAAATCTTGGACTCCGCAAGCTCAGAGGTATTCATTTCCAGACAGCAGTAGTGCTACTACATTGCCCCCAGAAACTGCCACCCATTCTTTCTCAGCTTCTCAGACCATCAGGCAAGGAAAGGAGTCACTGCCATGACATGTGTATTTAGAGGGAGTTCAGACTACTGTTATAAAACAGGGTAGGGAAACCTGTTTGACATCTAAATGATCCATTCAGGAATCTGCTGACTGGCTATGATGGCAAATGAACAAGCATAGCATCCTGATTCAAAGACATAAACCTTGCTGACTCAGTCAGGAATGAGGGGTTGTCACCATCCCCCCCGCCTCGGGGCAATTCACCTGTACCAGAAGATAGGAATCCGGAATCAATGGTAGATGAAGATAGTAAGTTTTGGTCTAGAATGCAGCTGAATAGTTAAACTCTAATACCATAAATATTCTCCTTATACAATTCATCCAGGGCGGGGAAAAAAGTGTACCAGAATCCTGAAGGAGTTGCTCCATGAACTTTCAAGATACAAGTACAGACATGCTTCATTTTATGGTGCTTCACTTTGTGTGTTTGTGTGTGTGTGTAAAGTCGCTCAGCTGTTGTCTGACTCTTTGCGACCCCATGGACTGTAGCCTGCCAGATGCCTCTGTCCATGGGATTTTCCAGGCAAAAATACTGGAGTGGGTAACCATTTCCTTCCCCAGAGTGCTTTACTTTACTATACTTCAAAGACAGTGTTTTTGTTTTTAACAAACCAAAGGTTTGTGGCAACCCTTCCTAAAGCAAGTCTATTGGTACCATTTTCGCATTAGCATTTGCTCACTTTGTGTCTCTGTGTCACATTTTGCTAATTCTTGCAATGTTTCGAGCTTTTTCATTATTATTACATTTGTTATGGTGATTCATGATCACCGATCTTTGATGTTACTATTTTAAGAAGATTATGACTCCTTGAAGGCTCAGATGAGGATTAGCATTTTTTTAATAAATAGCAAATTTTAAAATTTAGATATGTACATTGTTTTTTTAGACATAATGCTATTTCACACTTAACAGACTACCATATAAACATAACTTTCTATGTACTGGCAAACCAAGTTCATGCCAGTCACTTTACTGCAATATTCATTTTACTGAGATGGTCTGGTCTGAACCCTCAACATCTTCAGGTTATTTCTGTAGATCCAAGTACCTAAGAGGTAAAACTGTAATGGACATGGCGTTGCACTGCCCAGATCTACCCTCTTAGGGACTGAAACATTCATTCAGTCAACAGCTCTAGTGTTAACAGCCAACAGCACAAAACTTGGTTTCTCTCCATATTGTTAGTGAAAGTGGGGTCCCATTGCTTGCTGCTCAAAAGTCAATAAAGAGGCAAGGATGGTGGAAAGGAATGCTTGCTTTATTTTTGAGGTTGGCCACTAGGAGCAATGGTGGACTAATGCTCAGAGGCCAACTCCATGTCCTCCCATCTCCTCTTCTGACAACCATTGGGCAAGAAATTTTGAAGAGTTAAAGGGGAGTTTCCAAGGGGAGGGGCTATTAGGTAGAAGGAGGGAGTTACATGGAGAAACATCATCAGTTCTGACAGTCATCTTGAAGTTGGTTATGCAGTGGTCTGATCAGTGATCTTGATTGTCTTAAGTACAGTTAATCTTCATTTCCAAGATTGGTTCATTCTCATTTTCTTTAGGCCAATTCCTGGAATGGTCGCAACTTATGTCATATAGCCTGAGCATCATGTGGTCAAACTTCTTCCATCAGGTGGGCATTTTAGTATATACAGTGCAGCTCAAAGTATATGGGTCAGAATACTATCTATAGCCCTTGAGGAGGAATTTAAGGTCCTTGACTTTGCTTAATGACTGTTTTTATTTTGTCCTATTTGCTCTCCTTTGTTTTTGCATTTTCTCACTTCTCTGATTAAACTGACTCTCTGGCTATAGTTTTTCTACAGACAAAAGGCAGACAGAGGACATGAGGGGAAAGGGCCATAGCATTTTGCTCCATTTCAATACCATTTGTCCTTGGCTGAAGAAAACTATCTTGTCCAAGATCACTTCCCCCCATCACCCCACTTCCTGGGGCAAACTTCATCTAGTGAAGGGAGGACAAGAGAGTAGAAGGCCACAGAGCATTAACTGAGAACTTTGTTTTTACTGTTTGGTAGCCAAATGCCTCTACCCAATCTTGCTTCTTTTACTCTCCAAAAGTGTTGGGGAACACACAATACAGTGAAGTTTCCATATACATCCTAAAAAACTAACCTGGGACATCCTCATTTTTACCTTTCCTGTGTGCTTCTTTTTCTTCTTTTGGCAGGGGGGGATAGTTCCATATTTATATCTGGGATAATTATTTTTAAGGTTTTGGTATATTTTATAGGCAATTTCTATAATTTTTAGCTTGATAAATTTTCATGTTTTAAGTTTTTTGCTTACAGTTCTCTTTCTTTTTTTTAAATGTATTAATTGTAATGATTTTAAAGTTTTTTCTGAAAATCCTGATTTTTAAAAAATCTTTTATTCCTTGTTTTCTATTGATTCGATGTCCCTTAATCTTTATTTTTTGCCATGTATGTATCATAATTTATTGATTGGATCCTGGATTTACGAACCAAAAAAAAAAAACAAACAAAACAGGAAATCTTGATGATGTTTTCTTTCTGTGAAGACACATTTTCTCTTGTCACAAAGGTAGTGTTGCAGTAAATGATCTTTGTCCTTTTAAGGACAGTTTTCAGCTTTATTGATCTATGTTAGTTTTGTGTTTAATCCTAGGAATCATTCTCATTGTTAATGCCAAGTCTTTCTGGGGTCTCAGCAAAAATCCCCAGGTATTTACTAAGGACCCTCTTGGCAGTGTTTGAACTGTATCCCTCATCACCCCGGCTCTGAGTGACACCAGAAATCTGTGCTCTGTTCTTTGATTTACTAAACTTTTGTGCTGGGTTTCATGGAGTTTTCCTGTTGTGTGAAGGATCTGGAAGTTATCCAAAGACTTGAGGATATTTGTATGCAGATTTTTAGACTTGTTTCTCTGTGAGTCTCTCTGTTCCAAAATGTCACTCACATTTTCGCTATTGCTGGCCTGAGGTTTGGTCTCTCTTTAGACTCTTCTGTTCGCTAAACTGACACTTAGGGCTTGGGGCTCTATTTCCTGCACTGCCAACCAGAAAATGTCCCCAGAAAAACTCAAGGTCAGTGTGTCCTTCATCTTGTGTATTACCCTTATTTCAAGTACCATGCCCCCTCAGGTGCTACTTTAGTTAGTGCTCTTCAATACAAACATCTAACTGTATATATCATACATGGATATATTTGTGTATGTGTTTGTGTGTTAATGTGTATCTATAGTTCTTTTCTATAGGAAGGTTAATCTAATACATGTTTTGATAAGCTGTATCTCTGCTCTCTTGGTAACTTCATTTTTTAATTTCTATTTCAATGCAGCCTATATATCAGTGTACTGAAACATTTACTATTCTCTGAACGTTGCGCCGCCTTCTTCTTCTTATTTTTTTACATACTGTCTTCCCTCTTTCTTTTTGGTACCATTCTCTACTTAATTGACTCTGTTCATGTCTACTTGTCTTTCCAGTTACTACTCAAACATCCTTGACTGTCTCTTTTTCCTGACCATGGTGATTTGGTTAATTCTTGCATATGATACCTTGAAACATCCTTAATTGTCCCGTTACCATTTTCATAATACATTATAATCAGACATTTATATTTCTGCTTTCCCTCCCAGATGGTGAGTTTGTTTGTTTGTTTGTTTTGGTTTTGTTTTAAGACAGAAAACTGTACATTTCAATATCCTCAGGCTTTCCGGTATAGTGCCTGACATATAGCATACACTATACCATGTCTCAGTGGCCTTATGAGTAAGTATTTTCATCTCCATCATCACAGACTTTACAGTCAGAGTGACTGTTTTAAAGAGGTGAGTCTTTGAGCCCAACTATCCATGAAGGGAAAAGTTGGTGAGGCGAAAAATCTGTCACTATAAGTCCAGAGACTCTCCCAGCTGACACTAACCCCAAACCTTTGTGTGTGTGTGTGTTCATTCACTAAGTGGTGTCCAACTCTTTGTGACCCCATGGACTGCAGCATGCCAGGGTTTCCTGTCCTTCATTATCTCCCGGAGTTGCTCAAACTCATGTCCATTGAGTCAGTGATGCTATCCAATCATCTCATCCTCTGTTGCCCCCTTCTTCTCTGGCCCTCAACCTTTCCCAGCATCAGGGTCTTTTCCAATGAGTCGGCTCTTCACATCAGGTGGCCAAAGTATTGGAGTTTTCAGTTTCAGCATCAGTCTTTCCATGAATATTCTGGGTTGATTTCCTTTAGGATTGACTGATTTGATCTCCTTGCTGTCCAGGGACTCTCATGAGTCTTCTCCAACACCACAATTTGAAAGCATCAGTTCTTCAGTGATCAGCTTGCTTTATGGCTCAACTCTCACATCCATACATGACTACTGGAAAAACCAGAGCTTTGACTAGACAGACCTTTGTCAACAAAATGATGTCTCTGTTTTTTAATACATTGTCTAGGTTTGTCAAAGCTTTGCTTCCAAGGAGCAAGTTTATTCTAATTTCATGGCTGCAGTCACCATCAGCAGTGATTTTGGAGCTCGAGAAGATAAAATATGCCACTGATTCTACTTTATCCCCATCAATTTGCCATGAAGTGATGGGACCAGATGTCATGATCTGTGTTTAGTGAAAACTGAGTTTTAAGTCACCTCTTCACTCTTTTCTTTCACTTTCAACAAAAGGTCTTTAGTTCCTCTTCACTTTCTGCTATTAGAAAGGCATCATCTGTATATCTGATGTTGTTGATATTTCTCCCAGCAATCTTGATTCCAGCTTGTGAGTTATCCAGCTGGTATTTCACATGATGTACTCTGCAGAGAATTTAAATAAGCAGGGTGACAGTATACACCCTTGACATACTCCTTTCCCAGTTGAATTAATGTCAAGTTCTAATTGTTGCTTCTTGATCTGCATACAGGTTACTCAGGAGGCAGCTAAGGTGGTCTGGTATTCCCATCTCTTCAAGAATTTTCCACATTTTGCTGTGATCCACACAGTCAAAAGCTTTAGTGTAGTCAGTGAAGCAGATTTTGTTTTTTTGCCTTTCGTTTGTTTTTTTCTGGAAATCTCTCGCTTTTTCTGTGATCCAACAGATGTTGGCAATTTGATCTCGAGTTCTTCTGCCTTTTCTAAACCCAGCTTGTACATCTGGAAGTTCTCGGTTCACATACTATGGAAGCCTAGCTTGGAGGATTTTGAGCATTACCTTGCTAGCACGTGAAATGGGCACAACCTTTATGTTGGTTGAATTACTTGGACACATTAATTTTGGTTAGATTACTTTTCCCAATATCAGCTTACCTCTTTAATGCCTATTTACTACCCACCTCATTTGTACATCTCTAAAAAATGCAACCTAGTAATTTCATCTTAAATAACACTGTTTACTCTCCTATACTGTTCCTTTCCTCCACACTTAGGCAAATTCAACATATTTGCCTTTCAAGGGGCAGACTATATTTCCTCCGTTCCATGAAACCTCTCTGGTTTTCCCCATGCTTTTTTCTTCCTGTGTCTGATTTACCATCTGAGCCTCTCAGACTCACACTCAATTTTTTTTTTTGGGGGGGGGAGCAAATTTTCTGTGGACTTTATCTTGCCTTCACAATAGACTATTTGTTTCACGACGATGGATAGTAGGTGTTTTATCTTCCCCTGTGTTTTCAAATATTAAAGGAACCAGCACATTGGTGAGTTTGTAAGAGAAATCACAAGAAGTACTGCTTAATTAAATGTATAGTCATCTGTCTCTTTTAGTTGGAATTATTGCAATTATATTGATTAATAAAGGATTTTTCTCTTTTTAGAGAGTATTCTCATAAGAGCTTAATAACTTTTGCCTTATCCAAATTACTATAATTTTATCACACATTTACTTAGCAGTACTTTCTGACATTGTCTTCAAATTCTTTCCTTCTCTGTCTCTGTCTCCCCTAACTTAGCCTCATTGAAAATATAAAATTATGAGTTAAACATACCATTTAAACTTCATTTTTCCCTGATATCTGTGCAAAAATATTTTAAAAATATTTCTCTGTATTATCTCAACTCTCCTGCAAGTCACCAAACTATACTGTTCATATGGAGTACAGGTCAGCCTTAGTTTATTTTCTTGTTTATTATATTTTATCTATCTTAATTTGTCTTCTTAGAAAGACATTGTTTCATTATAATTACATGTCATCTTGGTGCCAATCAGCTTGGGGAATGAATCCAGGCTCTACCTCTAAACTTCTGCCTGTTCTGCTTCGGCTTTTATCTCTTTGGGCTAATTTTTATATCATTAGCTTTGAGTCCAAATTCTGTCTGTCTAAAGCATTTAGACTGATAACTCGGTTTCGCAGTCTGCCTGGCCTTTTCACTGGGCTCCTTCTCATTTTAACCATGGATCTCCATTCACTTTCCCTGAGCCCAGTCCTCATTCATCATAGGAGTGGTTATGAAATGGGAAGGGCTTGGACACATATGGCTCAAAGAACTCACCAACTGTGAAAACCAGTCTTGCCTTCTCACCCTGCCCAGCAGCAGCAGAAAGTATTTGCTTATGAATCAGACCCAGGTCTGTGTGCATATAATCTTCAGAAATATACTTAACTTCTTTAAGCTCAGTTTTTTTCATCTGAAAAAGATGTCAATATCCATACATGCCTGCTGGGCCGATGTGATGATTAAGTGAGAACATGAATTAATGTTTTTATTATTCCTGTCACAGCAACCTTTTCTCAGGGAACCAAAGACAAAAATTGAGAATTTTTTTTTTCCTGAGATGAATCTTTGTTAAAGATAAAAAGACTGGATCAGTAATACAGAAATTACTAAGTGGAAAAAGAGATATACAGTAGATTAGAGACACAAAGCTACATGGGCAGGTGATCAAAGCAGAACCCTTCTGCTGGGGAGACATGAAGAGTGACTGTAGAGCAGTTCATCCTTGAAGGATGACTGACTGGAGGTCTGATTTACTTTCTTACTCAGGCATGCTCTCTTTCTAAGCAGTGTTCATGCTATTCAGAGTATTCATTCCATGTCCACCAGTTTGCTATTTTTACACTTGTCATCCTCTAGGGCAGGGCTGTGAGGTTTTTGATGGTTCTGTATGGTTGGTAGAAGAAACCAGTCAGTTGTAGGAGACAGCATGCTCTTGCTTATGACAGTGGGATGGTAGACATTGCTTGGACCTTCCATTAACTTGAATCATTCATAAGTTGTTCCTACCTACACATGTGCTTTCTCAGAGCACGTGGGAAAGCCTTTAAGTAGTGTGACCTCGTAGTAATAGAACCTGATTTGGTCAGGGAGCCAGAGACAGAGAGTCCTTTAAACTGATGATGATGACGATCAGGTACAGAGTTAACTTATTTATCCCAGTTGCATAAAATCCAAAAGAATTTTCATGAGAGATATCCTAAAGTGATTTAGCACAGCATGCAACCTTTGCTACATCCTTGAAATACAGAGTTCAATTTGCCTGAGACCTCAGGCTTGGGCAAATTAGAATTTCAAGCCTAGGAGGAAAAAAAAAAAGAGAGAGAAAAAAGAGTCAAAGAGACATTTTAAATCTCAAGCAGAAACTATGACATCTCTCTCTGTCTGGATTTATCTGTGTCTCAGTGTGTGTCTTTGTTTTGGATAATACGAGGTTACTTTGTAAATGAGGTCTATTTCAATTCGTTGGATCTCAAAATTATTATCTACTTCTGGATATTGCTTTAATACCAAAGACCTTTCTGTGTCATCCCTTGGATGGTTGTAACTATAGCATCTTTAATATTCCTCTTTTTCAGTCAGTCCTGGGGAATGTTTCTCTTGCAGAATTAGGTGGTAGAGTCTACCAAGAAGAGTAAAGACATGACATCAGAGCTACTATCTATTAAAAACAATTGTAGTTGAAGATTTGTGTATATGAACTGTTTATTTTATCAATGTATTGGAGTATAGGACTTCCCTTATGTCTCAGCTAGTAAAGAATCCACCTGTAATATGGGAGACCTGGGTTCGATCCCTGGGTTGGGAAGATCCCCGAGAGTAGGGAACAGCTACCCACTCCAATATTCTAGCCTGGAGAATTCGCAAAGAGTTGGACACAACTGAGCGACTTTCACTTTACTTCACTTATCTTGTGCATTAAAGCTGTTTGCAAGTAGACAAGCACTAATTGCTTCTGGGGTACTGGTTAAAACACTGTATTTATGTTTGTGGTTGTTTGGCCAGGCATATACAGAGGATTAGGGTAAGAGGCAGTGAGGATTAGCAATAAAACACATCTAAATATTTCTCAGGTTCCAAAGAAACTTGGGAAGGGCAGAAAATATCATAGAAAAAAGATAGGGATTTGATTTATTGATCTATATTTGAGTTTCAGCTCTGTCTCTTACCAGCCATGCAAGATTGACCAAATTATTTCCCCCAAATATAAAACCTAAAGCTTATAAATAGGATATAATTCTTCAGGTAGAGATAATAATAATAATATCTACTTCAAGAAGCTGTTTTGCTATTTAAGTGAAAGGATGCTTATGAAAGAGCCTGTATTAGTTTACCATTGTTGCTGTGGGCAAGAATCCCTTAGAAGAAATGGAGCAGCCCTCACAGTCAACAAAAGAGTCTAAAATGCAGTACTTGGATGCAATCTCAAAAATGACAGAATGATCTCTGTTGGTTTCCAAGGGAAACCATTCAATATCATAGTAGTTCAAGTCTATGCCCTGACCAGTAATGCTGAAGAATCTGAAGTTGAATGGTTCTATGAACACCTACAAGACCTTCTAGAACTGACACCCAAAAAAGATTTCCTTTTCATCATAGGGGACTGAAATGCAAAAGTAGGAAGTCGAGAGATACCTGGAGTAACAGGCAAATTTGGCCTTGGAATACAAAATGAAGCAGGGAAAAGGCTAACAGAGTTTTGCCAAGAGAACACACTGGTCATAGCAAACACCCTCATTCAACAACACAAGAGATGACTCTACACATGGACATCATCACATGGTCAATACTGAAATCAGACTGATTATATTCTTTGCAGCTGAAGATGGAAAAGCTCTATACAGTTAGCAAAAATAAGACCAGTAGCTGTGGCTCAGATCATGAACTCCTTATTGCCAAATTCAGACTTAAATTGAAGAAAGAGTGAAAACAACTAAACAATTCAGGTATGACTGAAATAAAATCCCTTATGATTATACAGTGGAAATGACAAATAGATTCAAGGGATTAGATCTGATAGAGTGCCTAAAAAACTATGGATGGAAGTTCACAACATTGTACAGGAGGCAGTGATCAAGACCATCCTCAAGGGGGGAAAAATGCAAAAAGGTTGTCTGAGGAGACCTTACTAATAGATGAGAAAAGAAGAGTAGCTAAAGGCAAAGGAGAAAAGGAAAGATATACCCATTTGAATGCAGAGTTCCAAATAACAAGGAGAGATAAGAAAGGCTTCCTCAGTGATCACTATAGAGAAATAGAGGAAAACAACAGAATGGGAAAGACTAGAGATCTCTTCAAGAAAATTAGAGATACCAAGGGAACATTTCATGCAAAATGGGCACAATAAAGGACAGAAATAGTATGGACCATGGAGTCGGTGACATCATCCAACCATCTCATCCTCTGTCGTTGAAACTACTGCAAAATTGCACTCATCTCACACACTAGCAAAGTAATGCTGAAATTTCTTCAAGCTAGTCTTTAACAGTACAGGAATCGAGAATTTCCAGATGTTCAAGCTGGATCTAGAACAGGCAGAGGAACCAGAGATCAAATTGCCAACATCCGCTGGTTCACAGAAAAAGCAAGAGAATATCAGGAAAACATCTACTTCTGCTTCATTGACTTAAAACCTTTGACTATGTGGATCATGACAAACTGTGGAGAATTCTTAAAGATGGGAATACCAGACCACCTTACCTGCCTCCTGAGAAACCTGTATTTAGGTCAACAAGCAATAGTTAGAACCAGAGATGGAACAACAGACTAGTTCCAATTTGGGAAAGGAGTACATCAAGGCTGTATATTGTCAACCTGCTTATTTAACTTCTATGCAGAGTACATCATGTGATTTCAGACTGGATAAAGCACAAGCTGGAATCAAGATTACAGAGAGAAATATCAGTAACCTCAGATATGCAGATGACATTATGGTGAAAGCGAAGAGGAACCAAAGAGCCTTTTGATGAAGGTGAAAGTTTCGGAAAGTGAAAAAGCTGGCTTAAAACTCAACATTCAAAAAATAAATATCATGGCATCTGGTCCCATCACTTCACGGCATATAGATGGGGAAACTATGGAAACAGGGACAGATTTTATTTTCTTAGGCGCCAAAATCACTGCACATGGTGACTGCAGCCATGAAATTAAAAGATGCTTGGTCCTTGGAAGAAAAGCTATGACTAACCTATACAGTATATTAAAAAGCAGAGACATTACTTTGCCAACAAAGGTCCATCTAGTAAGCTATGGTTTTTCTAGTAATCATGTATGGATGTGAGAGCTGGACTATAAAGAAAGCTGAGCACCAAAGAATTGGTGCTTTTGAACTGTGGTGTTGGAGAAGACTCTTCAGAGTTCCTTGGACTGCAAAGAGATCCAACCAGTCCATCCAAATGGAAAGAAGTCCTGAATATTCATTGGAAGGACTGATGCTGAAGCTGAAACTCCAATACTCTGGCCACCTGATGCGAAGAGCTCACTCACTGGAAAGGATCCTGATGCTGGGAAACATTGAAGGCAAGAGGAGAAGGTAATGCCAGAGGATGAGATGGTTGGATGGCATCACCGACTTGATGGATATGAATATGAGTAAGCTCTGGGAGCTGATGATGGACAGGGAAGCTTGGCATGCTGCATTCCATGGGGTTACAAAGTGTTGGACACGACAGAGAGAATGAACTGAACTGACCGAGCACGTGAGCACATATATACACACATACAAAATAACATAACAGGATCCAAGATTAGGATGTGGACATCTCTGGAGGGAACATTATTTTGTCTTCCACAGAGTTCCATAAACTATGAGAGCTATGCATATGGTACTTTGGCTTATCAAAATACAGTATTTTTTTAATTGAAATTTTTTGGAGGGATGAGGGCTATACTTACCATACTTTCATCATTGTCATAGAAAGCCACTTCACCCTTCCTCGGACCTAGACTGCTAGGCAACAGGGACACTGATTTACCTCAACACCTGGATGTGTGTAGCTCACATAATTGGGGTCACAAAGTTTTCTTTACTGTCATGTATTGCTGGTTTGGAGCTGTCGGATGAGGAGACAGTGGGTTAAATCAGAAGTTAGCAATCAAGCCTTTCTTCCCTTCTGAGACAGAAGGGCCAAGAGATTAAAAAAAAAAAAAAAGCATCAGCTTCACAATGTTCCATTTTCCTCATAGAAAGGGCCCTGGGTTGGCTCAGATGACATGAAGCACATAGGAGGGAACCGTCTCATTACGGAGGAGCTCTGCAGAAAAGGCTCCTGCCTTTTAACAAGACCTAGGATCAAAGGGAGGGAAGAGGTAGGCATGAAGATAATCTCAGTCAGAGTGAGGAAAAGTACTTAAGCCAAGACCTCTGATGAGGAGGTGTTGGCAAAATCTCCTGGGAAGTGCCTCAGCAGAGGCTTCCGACATGGAAACCTCTGAATACAAGTTCCTAGGCCTGAGTCCTTGCCTACAGCTCGCTCCAGTACTTGAAGGAAATGCCCTGACAGTGCACCAAGTCTGCTTGGGATGGACAGCTACCTTCCCCTCCCCCAGGGCCTGCCAAGCAAAGCTCTGGGATTGCCAATGACTAGGCTGAAAGATCACATAGAATTTTGGTCTGGAGCCAGACTTTCAGCTGATATATACTAAAAAACAAAGAAATAAATACATAAATAGAGTAATTGCTATAATACCTTGCAATCAGAAAACAGTTTTTTTTTTGTGTGTGTGTGGACGAAAGCATTACTGATTTGTGGATACAATTTTCAGGAAGAGATGTATAATATAATTAGGTACATTTGTAGAAGTGTTACATACTGACCTTTCCCATATCATTTCCCTAGAATTGCTACAGAATTGGGAACAGGCCCGGAATTAGAACTTGGATTTCAAATTTTTAACTGAGCATCTATGCTGTTTCTTGATCATTGAAGGAAGAATTGCTTTTTCCCCTAGTATAAGGAATGTGGCAGCTGTAAAACAAGAAATTTTTTGTCTATAGATATAATAGCTGATTTTGGGCTTCCCTGGTGGCTCAGACAGTAAAGAATCCATCTGCAATGCAAGGGATCCGGGTTTGATCCCTGGGTTGGGAAGATACCCTGGAGAAGCAAACAGCAACCCACTGTAGTACTCTTGCCTGGAGAATCCCACAAATAGAGAGGCCTGGCAGTCTACAGACCATGGGATGGCAAAGAGTCAGATATGACTGAGCAAATAAGCACACTTATAGCTGATTTTAGCAGGGGCTTCAGAATTCAGCCTAGAGAAAAACTGAAATGAGGATAGAAGCTAAATCTTTTATGTTCCCTTTCTTCATTCTCATTTGGCTGAAGCTCTGACAGTCCTGGTAGCACATTTTCCATGACTCTTTGTCCAGTTGAGTTTTAAGTAATGCAGATGACTGCCCTCTTACTATACCTCCTGGGATTCTATTCTATCATATAATGGAGCTGACTGTTAGGGAGTTCATGATATGATATTCTTGTATTGAATTCTGCAGACATTTCCCTTTTCACAATTTTACCACCATAAAAAAATCAGTAAGAATAAAAATTTTGAAAGTCAAGAAACAAAGCAGAAGCGGCATCTAGTGAAGTGAGGAAATTTTTTTGTTTTGTTTGTTTTGATAGGAGGAGGCAGAGAGGAAGCTGGTAGTACCAGGACACATTGTAAGAAAGGATGAGTTCAGAGTAAACAAAAATAAAACATGTCCCCAATACCCAACAATGGGGCTGAGGAGGCAGCAGCAGCAGCCAAGAATCAATAGCAAATCTCCTGTCTAATTCCTCTCCCTCTCGGTGTGAAATGAACCTCAGGCTGCTGATTTAGGTAATTTCTATGGATCTGGTCAAGTCTCAGGTTGTTAACTTTAAACTGATATTTAACCACTTAAAAACCCACTTCTATCCAGGTTAACACTCACCACAGAACTTTGAGCATTTGTGCTAGAGGGGTTGGGAAATCTTGGTGAGAAGCTAACCGAACTCTCCTCCAAATTCTAAAACTGGAACAAATCTGTTGTTTTGTCCACAGACAACCACTTCCCTCCCATCCCCCACCCCCAAAACATCTTCCTCTCCATTAGTTTTGGAACTCTGCATTCTCAAAGTACTGGATTCCTGCAACTAATAAGAGGCTGGCAGGTAGCACTCAGGAAGTCTCTATTGTTCTCAGAGACAAAAAGCATCAGCTCTCCCCCAACCATCTGTCAGGATAGTCTAGAGAGTCCTGTCCAGATGGACACCATGAAGATAAAACCATCTGATGATATTCTTAGCATTTTGGCCTTTTTTTTTTTTTTTTGGTAAAAAGATGCCCAGAAATAGGAGTGATGCTCAAAGAAGTATTTCTTTATATCACCCCCAAAGCAGAAATGCACTAAATGGAATCAAGACCTGCTTCATGTTATGTATATTTAATGCCATATTTTTGAGATCCTCAGGGGACCTCTCATCATATCACTCTCCCGTTTACTTTTCCTCCAACTCCAATCCCAATGACTATCCTACTTCTTGGAATAAAATTCAAATTCTAGGGTACTATCCCCCAGACACTTCCTGATCTGGCTTTTCCTCGTCTCTCCAGCTTCATCTCTGGCCTTCTTCCCTTCTCTGTCATTCTGTCCACAATGGTCAACTTTCTAAAATGTGTCACCCCTCAATGCCTTGGAGATTGACATGTGCTACAGTTCCCTTGGCTTTTACTGCACCTTCCAATACTCCTCTCTTTTTCTAATTAAATTCCATTCAAATTTTGTGTTATTGTTTAATCATCACATCTTCAGAAAGCTTCTACTTGCATTCTACACCAATTTCCTGTCATGAGTTCTCATAACACCCTCACATTCCTTTCACAGCAGATATGACCACACCACTGCGGAGGTAAATATGCAGCCATATCAGTATCACTGTTCCTCCCACTTGTCCACTTCCTTCTCTATTTCACCAGTAGTTCTTTCTGCAGTACTGGTAGAGTATGTTATATAGATCTTTGTTGAATAAATCACTCTGTACATTACATCCTGGAGAATGAACAGAGAGTAACCATCCAAATTCAGAGACCTGTGGGTGGCTGTTCAAAATACTTGAACTGAATAAAAAAGTGTTTCCAACACGGAAATTTAATTGCTGCCATTTTAACTCATCAAAGCAATATTTTAAACATGTGCAAATACCTTGTAATAGACTTCTGTTTTTCTTATTAAACGTGATAATATGCACAGCACTTTCCACATACTAAAATATCCATACTAATAATTACCTTTCCACTGTGAACTCTGAAAAAAATCCCCTTATGCTTTTACACCTTATTACAATATATATGAGCATATGCATATTTTGTGTGCATATGCTCTTTTTCCTCATTCAAACTGTAAACCCATTGAAAAATAATGACACCTTTATTTGGTTACAGCAAAAAGTGCATTGTTAAATAATGCTTATTCACTGGTGTTGTTGGAACCACCTCATATGGGCTCAGAAGAGCTGATTTTAAGCTTCTCTTACCAATTCTGTGTTCAGTCATCTCAAATATGCAGCTTTAAGTCAGATGTGGTGGGACTGTTTACACCATGGAAATCAGTAAATAGTAGAAATCAGGACTGTTTACCTGGAGAGCTGATTGTTAAATATTTACCAGCAAAAACTGATGATAATACTATTTACTAGTTAAGGATAACAACAACTGACTATATCTTGAAAAAATTAAGAGGCTTTCAGAGCAGTTCCCTGTTAATGGCTCACTAACTGTGTTATGGCTAACTGTGATATTCTAATTCACATCGATATAACGACTGGCTGAGAAGAGTGAAGAGATTCCTTATTATAGGTAGGAACAATTCCTCAATCATTCAGAAGCTGAATCACTCAAGGGTATGAATAAATTGGCAGTGGTAACTTTAAAATCCAGCATTTGCCGGTGTCAGTGTAAAAAATAAGTGATACTAGTAATCTGGAGGAAAGAAATCTATTTCAGAGTTATTGCTGGGGTTAAAAAAAAATAGATGGACATTTCTAGAAATAGGAATAAATAATAATGTTTGATGGCCTTTGTTAGGAAGACACAGGAGCCTGAAAATCATGTAAGTAGAAGAATATAAACAATCAGTGTGCTAAGTCTGGGTTGATAAAGAGTATTCCACATAGACTAATCATTTGAAAGCACAATGAGGAAATCTCAGAAACAGTCTTAGGGTCACGATTTGTAGAAAACTTCCTAATTGGATTTAAGTGTTTAACAAGGATACTACCAAAACAACCTATGTTGAACTATCAGGGTCAGGACCCAAAGATTCCAATAGAAGGTAATCAGAACGGGAGTGCAGAACTCAAGTCAAAATGGTGGGGCCTGGGAAACCCTCCTTCGACTCCTCAATCCCAGTGACCTCTGTTGGCTGAAACTCTAATGCACTCACTGCCTGTGTCTCTCACAAATCATTGAGGTTTTGATGATTCTGGTAATAACCATCTTTGAATATAGCATCTAGAGCCATTCTCTTTGTTACCTGTATGCATGGTACAAAACATGGTACTTACAGATGTCTCAAGTCTGAAAACAGACATTTCCCACATCTAAGTCGCAAGCGTCATTCCCACATACGGTGCTAGCAATCACCAGGCTCATCCTCCAACTCACTACATATTTTGGTCCTAAATCTGAACTGCCAACTGCACAGCTGTAAATTTTCAGGCGTAGTTACTTCATGAATACACCCTCTCATGGGACATTAGAGCAAACACAAACTATCTCTCTTGGAGCTAACTAGAGCTTTGATTTTTTATTTTTTTCCCTTTTTCTCTTTTATTCTACCTTTTTTGAACAAATTCTAGGTCTCAACAATGCAGGTGGTCTGGCTTTGTGCACTGCTATGTGCTCTCATGAAGTCTGTTTCTGGATGACACTGCTGGTGGCCTGCTGAGTATTGCTGGGTCCTGAGTTTTGTGGGGGTTGTGGGAAGGCCTTTCTATTCTCTTATTGGGTCCTGTGGTGGACCCTTCCAAGATTATTGGAGTTTAGAGATATTTGGGCTCTATGAATGTGTTTAGTTCATACTGATTTCTGAAATCTATTCACAGTCATTTGTATTTCTGTCTCCTGACTACAAAACTTTAGATTTAATATCTAAGTACATCATCTGGAGCCAAGAAGAAGCTGGAAAAATAGACCATTTTGTTATTATTATCTTTGTTGTTTATTGTTCTAGTTTTTGCTGAAATTAGCAGAAAACTAATCAAAGCAATTTGTAAGTTCTTCATTTTCAGACACTAGTTTGGATGACAAAGTGAAACATGGGGTAAAATAGAGTATAACATCAGTCTTGTCACCACTAGCTGAATGACCTTGAGCAAGCTGCCTCATCTTTCCAGTCGTCTGTTCCTTCATCTGGAAAATGAATGACTCGAAGGTTTTTTCTGGTTCTAATATTCTATGAAGACATAGCACAGGAGCCATAAAGCCCTGGAGAGGGAAGAACTGTTTTAGTCCAGTGAATACCTGGGTAAGACTGAAGATCAATAGATATTAAAATGTCAAGAGGTAAGGCCTTCATTTTCCCCTAAAAAGGTATATCGCCCATAGTGTATCCATTCATATATAATGTTAGTGAAATAAAGCAAGAGAAGAGAAGATAGCAGAGGAGATAAAAACAAATCTTTTTGCCAGACACTTTGCTAACCTCTTTGCATATATCATCTTCTTATAAAACAATAGCTCTAAGAAGTAGATATTATTATCACTACCTTAAATATGAGCTTTAGAGAGGTTAAGCAATTTGTTTCATGTCAGACCACTAACAAATTATGTATATTGTATAACAATTCAAATCTTCTTGAAGTAAATAACACTGCCAATCCAAGAGGGAAGAAAACTGGTACCAAACCATATTCTTCACCAAGTTGCTAGGTTTAATACTTGGATATACACTGGAGGGCAAAGGCTAAGAGAACGCACTGGTCACAGCAAAACCCTCTTCCAACAACACAAACGAAGACTCTACACATGGACATCACCAGATGGTCGACACCAAAATCAGACTGATTATATTCTTTGCCGCCAAAGATGGAGAAGCTCTATACAATCAGCAAAAACAAGACTGGGAGCTGACTGTGGCTCAGATCATGAACTCCTTATTGCCAAATTCAGACTTAAACTGAAGAAAGTAGGGAAAACCACTAGACCATTCAGGTATGACCTAAATCAAATCCCTTATGACTATACAGTGGAAGTGAGAAATAGTTTTAAGGGACTGGATCTGATAGAGAGCCTGATGAACTATGGACAGAGGTTTGTGACATTGTACAGGAGACAGGGATCAAGACCATTCCCATGGAGAAGAAATGCAAAAAGGCAAAATGGTTGCCTGAGAAGGCCTTACATATAGCTGTGAAAAGAAGAGAAGCGAGAAGCAAAGGAGAAAAGGAAAGATATTCCCATTTGAATGCAGAGTTCCAAAGAATAGCCAGGAGAGAGAAGAAAGCCTTCCTCAGCGATCAATGCAAAGAAATACAGGAAAACAAAAGAATGGGAAAGACTAGAGATCTCTTCAAGAAACTTAGAGATATCAAGGGAACATTTCAGGCAAAGATGGGTTTGATAAAGGATAGAAATGGTATGGACCTAACAGAAGCAGAAGATACTAAGAAAAGGTGGCAAGAACACACAGAAGAACTATACAAAATAGATCTTCACGACCCAGATAATCACAATGGTGTGATCACTCACCTAGAGCCAGACATCCTGGAATGTGAAGTCAAGTGGGACTTAGAAAGCATCACTACGAACAAAGCTAGTAGATGTGATGGAATTCCAGTTGAGCTATTTCAAATCCTGAAAGATGATGCTGTGAAAGTGCTGCACTCAATATGCCAGCAAATCTGGAACACTCAGCAGTGGCCACAGGACTGGAAAAGGGCAGTTTTCATTCCAATCCCTAAGAAAGGCAATCCCAAAGAATGCTCAAACTACCTCACAATTGCACTCATCTCACACGCTAGTAGAGTAATGCTCAAAATTCTCCAAGCGAGTCTTCAGCAATATGTGAACTGTGAACTTCCAGATGTTCAAGCTGGTTTTAGAAAAGGCAGAGGAATCAGAGGTCAAATTGCCAACATCTGCTGGATCATTGAAAAAGCAAGAGAGTTCCAGAAAAACATCTATTTCTGCTTTATTGACTATGCCAAAGCCTTCGACTGTGTGGATAACAATAAACTGTGGAAAATTCTTCAAGAGATGGGAATACCAGACCACCTGACCTGCCTCTGGAGAAACCTGTATGCAGGTCAGGAAGCAACAGCTAGAACTGGACATGGACCAACAGACCGGTTCCAAACAGGAAAAGGAGTATGTCAAGGCTGTATATTGTCACCCTGCTTATTTAACTTATATGCAGAGTACATCATGAGAAACGATGGGCTGGAAGAAGCACAAGCTGGAATCAAGATTGCTGGGAGAAATATCAATAACCTCAGATATGGAGATGACACCACCCTTATGGCAGACAGTGAAGAGGAACTAAAAAGCCTCTTGATGAAAGTGAAAGAGGAGAGTGAAAAAGTTGGCTTAAAGCTCAACATTCAGAAAACTAAGATCATGGCATCTGGTCCCATCACTTCTGGGAAATAGATGGGGAAACAGTGGAAACAATGTCAGACTTTATTTTTTTGGGCTCCAAAATCACTGCAGATGGTGACTGCAGCCATGAAATTAAAAGACGTTTACTCCTTGGAAGGAAAGTTATGACCAACCTAGATAGCATATTAAAAAGCAGAGACATTACTTTGCCAGCAAAGTCTATCTAGTCAAGGCTATGGTTTTTCCAGTGGTCATGTATGGATGTGAGAGTTGGACTGTGAAGAAAGCTGAGTGCCGAAAAATTGATGCGCTTGAACTGCGGTGTTGGAGAAGACCTTTGAAAATCCCTTGGACTGCAAGGAGATCCAACCAGTCCATCCTAAAGGAGATCAGTCCTGGGTGTTCACTGGAGGGACTGATGCTGAAGCTGAAACTCCAATACTTTGGCCACCTCATACGAAGAGCTGACTCATTGGAAAAGACCCTGATGCTGGGAGGGATTGAGGGCAGGAGGAGAAGGGGACGACAGAGGATGAGATGGCTGGATGGCATCACTGACTAGATGGGCATGAGTCTGAGTAAACTCCGGGCATTGGTGATGGACAGGGAGGCCTGGCGTGCTGTGATTCAGGGGGTCACAAAGAGTCAGACACTACTAAGCGACTGAACTGAACTGAACTGATACACTGGAGGAACTCCACAGGCCAACCATCTGAGGAAAGACTATAGGTTTTGTTCTGCAGTGGGTAAAGAAATCTAGAACTCATGTATTCCTGTCAACAGTGCAACTTTGATTAAAGAAGAAAAAAAATCTTATTCATGTCAAGTAGATGCAAAATGGAGCATCCCTCTGCTTGTCCTTTCCCAAGACAACATCTCTGCCAACAATATCCCCAAGGACAAGACTCTTTAACGTGCCATCTGGTTTTCTGAGGAAGTGGAGTATAGGTTGCAGCAATAGGATAAATTGTCCAGAAAAAAAAATTTTTTTTACCCCCAAGTTGTTTGTACACATAATTCAGTCTTTGAAGATGATGTGTACAAAATAAACTGATTTTGCTTCCTGTTCATTCTATGGCTTACCAATCCCTTTTTTTTTTTTTTTTGCTCACATTATAAAAAGACAATAAATCTTGAGTTAATGTGCTTACTCTGGACCCTAAAAGAAGGTCCATAGCTGATGCCTAGAAATCATCATGCTCTTCTGGGGAGGCATATATACTTTGACTTGTTTGTGCGGTGCGGGCTTATATTGAGACATCCTCACTTTTGGGTAATCTCCAAGAACACTGTCAACACGTGTGAGTGTGACAAAGGCACAGATCCTTCAGGATAGCCATACACCTTGAAAGAACCTCTTCTAGAGCTTCTAAGCTAGAAGGGACTCAAGGAATCAGCGATCTGGTCTAGTTTCATACACCACCAAGCAAGTCTCCAACACCAGCTGTGTGTCCTATTTTTGTGTGTGCTCACTTAGTCATGTCTGACTCTTTGCCACCCCATGGACTTTAGCCCACCAGGCTCCTCTGTCCATGGAATTTCTCAGGCAAGAATACTGGAGCAGGTTGCCCAATCCTCCTCCAGGGGATCTTCCCAGCCCAGGGGTCAAACTCGAGTCTCTTGTGTCTCCTGTATCAGCAGGCAGATTCTTTACCACCGCACCGCCTGGGAAGTTGTATGTCCTGTAATTCAACTTAATTTTGACCCTGCTATCTGTGGTGTTGCAGAAGACTATTGAGAGTCCCTTGGACAGCAATGAGTTCCAACCAGTCCATCCTAAAGGAAATCAGTCCTGAATATTTGGAAGGACTGATGCTGAAGCTGAAACTCCAATACTCTGGCCACCTGATGCGAAGAACTGACACACTGGAAAAGACCCCGATGCTGGGAAAGATTGAAGGCAGGAGGAGAAGGGGATGACAGAAGATGAGACGGTTGGATGGCATCACTGACTCGATGGACATAAGTTTGAGTAAACTCCGGGAGTTGGTGATGGACGGGGAAGCTTGCCATGCTGCAGTCCATGGGGTCGCAAACAGTCAGACACAACTAAGCGACTGAACTGATCTGCATCCAATCTCACAAGTAAAGGGCTCAGTCCTACTAGACTCCCTCCCATAACCACTTCAGAGGCTATCAAAACCTAGGTCATCACCAGTGCTTCTGACTTACCAGATAAAGACTGGAGGTTTCAATGACCCCCATCTTGGGTTTGTTTAATTTTTTAGAATGGCTCAAGATCTCAGAGAGACATTTTTCTTACTAGATCACCAATTGATGATAAAAAGAAATAGCTCAGGAATAGACAGATGGAAGAGATGCCGAGGGCAAGGTACATGGAAAAGGATTCAGTGCTTCCATGCTCTCTCTGGGTGTGCAGATTTCCCTGCATCTCCGTGTGTCCACCCACTTGAAGCCTGAAAAACCCTAGCCTTTTGGGTTTTTAAGGAGGCTTTGATACACAGACATGCTTGATAAATTATTGGTCATTGGCATCTGAACTCAATCCCCAGCCTTTTTTTCCCTCCCTGGAGGTTGGGAGTGGGACTGAAAGTTCCAAACCTTAATGAAATGGTTAACTTCTTTGGCAATCGGCCCTGCTTCTTTGGTTACCTGAGGTTAGGTTACAGAAGCCATCACATTAACATAACAAAAGATACTTTATCTACTCAGTTGACAAATTCCAAGTGTTTTAGGAACTCTGTCAGAAATGGGGTTGAAGATCAAACACATATACCTAAGTTAAAAATAAAACTGAACTATATTTTAAGGTTAAGGAAAGGGTCTCAAAGAAGCAGAAGAAAACTTCTGAGCTTCAGGAAGGAATTAAAAGCAGGAAAGGGAAAGGTGTCAAGAACCGAGGGAGTCCTCTGTGCCTCTCACACTTTGTTTTATGCAGTGGTTGTTCTGCTTCATTCTGCTCTCTTTAGATTAGCTTTTCCCCACCCTCAAATTCAATTATATAGCAGAAAGGACTGCCCTTTAGTTCTTTAGCTCAAAAGTAACTGTTCAATCTCAATAAAAGCTACCTGATTGGCCTAGTGGGTTGGAGTCTATGGTAGATTGCCCTACTGTTCCTGCTCCTGCTGCTAAGTCGCTTCAGTCGTGTCCGACTCTGTGTGACCACATAGATGGCAGCCCACTGGGCTCCTCTGTCCCTGGGATTCTCCAAGCAAGAATACTGGAGTGGGTTGCCATTTTCTTCTCCAATGCATGCATGCATGCTAAGTCACTTCAGCTGACTCTGTGACCCTATGGACAGCAGCCCTTCAGGCTCCTCTGTCCACAGGATTCTCCAGGCAAGAATACTGGAGTGGGTTGCTATTTCCTTCTCCTATTGCTGTTCCTAGAATTTTTTATTTCTCTATAGAAGAATAATAACATTCACAACTTTGTGATGGCTTCATGGTGAGCAGAGACTCCTCCTTGGGCATGGCATGTAATGTGTTTTGGCCAACGGAATTTAAATTGATATGACAGAAGCAGAGGTTTTAACTGTGCTCAGAAGTTTGTCCTTCTATGCTTCAGTGATTTGTTATTAGAAGAACATGTTCTGAATAGCTACTGGTCCTTCCATCTGAACCTCAGAATAAACATATATGGGCTTGGAGCCTGGAGCTAAGTCAGTCTCCATAAGGTAAACTGTAGGCAGTGTACAGACTCATAAAATAAGAATAGGTACTGGTTGTTGTAAGCTGTTGATACTTGGGAAGATTTATTAGGCAATGTTATTGTGCATTAGCTGACTGATACCGAAATTTGTATTGAAAGTGGTGCATTACCGTAACAGAAGTCTAAAATATTGTCTCTAGAACTGGTAATGAACAGTGAGAAAACACTTAGAGGATGCTGGGAATGTGGCAACCCAAGTTATGCAGTGGCAACATATTTGGCATGTCTATCACCTGGGGTAGCTTGGAATACACAGGATGTTATTAATTATCTTGAACCTTCAGCTAAATAGTTTTGAGTTGTAATATTGAAAGTGTGAGCTGGTGGCTACTAGGTGAATTTGATGAGTTCAGATAAAAAGATCTGCAAATATAACTGACAGGGTCTATATACAGCCCAAACATTTCAAGCTTTCAAAACAACAATCAAATTTTTCAATCATTTCAAATATTTGTCCATTCAAATAAAACTTTAGGGCAAAGCCCAAACTCTGGACACTGCCATTAAGACACAACCTAAGGACACAGACCTGTAGAATGTGCCTGTCACATTCTATCTTAAGAAACTCTGAAAGGATTAAGGTGATACAACTTTACTTTTTCAGCTGGGCAAATGGATTATTAGAAGAATTAAAAACATGACCCCATGAAAGCCTAATAAACCTGAAGTTTTCTTTAATCAAGTCTAAACTTTAAAGAAAGAATGAGACATGTCAGAAATGAATTGTGAATTTTTGGCATCTCATGTACCCTGGAACTCGACAGAACACATTTACAATAACTGCAGACTTTAAATCCTTTACATCCAGATTAAAAAAAAAATTGGCATCTCAAAATTGCAAATGGCCAAAATGTTTCAGGTGAGATCTACTGAGTCTTTATTCACCAATTCTTCCCAGCCCTCTTTCTGTCACCAAGTCTGACTTGTGTTTTTCTGACCCAGGAAACTGATGGGCACAGCTAAATTTCTTGACCATACCCAGTCAGAACCCCATCTTTGCTGAAGTGTCTTTCTCTTAGGCCTAAATATATTAGAAGACGGTGAGAAAGAGAACAGGTGGGGTGAAATACCTGTAAGCTTCTAAGAAGGAGATGACTCTAAGACAGAGGAGACAAAATCTTGGGATTTTGTTGTATTCATAAAAATCATCAGATTATCTAGAGAGACTTTTAAATAATAATGAGTTCTGGCTAACAAAATGCAAAACAAAGCATTAATGAGAAAGTTCTCATCAATGATTAACGCTTCCAAGTCAACTCCCCACTTGATAAAAGCCTGCCTTGGGGACCACAAACATTTGATTGTAAATAATAGGCAACAGGATGCTCTTGTGTTTTCACATCAAGGCTCCACTGATCTGATATCAGATAGCTGACTTTGGGGTACAATGATCTGGGATGTGAACAATTAACAAACAGAAACTTCAATTATGCAGAGTCAGAAAACCAGCACTCACTTCCAGTGCTTAGCAGAGCCACCAGGAAGAAGGAATATTCCTCTTTGGCAACAGTTCAGCCCAACAGTCAATGAAAAGACACATATTCCTTGCTTAGTATAGCAGTCCCAACTTTCTTTTCTATGAAAGAGTTCTCCTTCCCTTGCTGTGTAGGGACTTGCAAGTGGCTTGCTGTGGTTGCAGACCCCAAACTCCAATTGTCCACTGATTCTGAATAAACTCATTTTTTGTTTGTTTGTTTGTTTTGCTTTGTTTTTGTTGGAGAAATAACAGGCAATCTATTTATTTTTGAGCTCAGCAGTAAAGAATCCACCTGCAATGCAGGAGCCTCAGGAGACTCGGGGGCTTGATCCCTGGGTTGGGAAGATCCCCTGGAGAAGGGAATGGCAACCCACTCCAGTATTCTTGCCTGGAGAATGCCATGGAAAAAGAAAACTAAGTGATTATCAATCCATGCCCCGGAATCGCCAAGGCTGGATTATAGTTTTGCCCATTGGATATGAGAGATGACTAAAGGCAGAGAAGATAGAATTCTGAACCAAGGGGATTATTTGGGAACTAGCAGGAAATAAGACAGGGTCATTAGACCCCAAGCATGTAGTTGGAGTTAGTAATAAAATTACTTGATGGGGATATGTTAAAATCTATAGAAGAGAAAACTGATAATTTACTATCTAGGAACACAATTTAGGGACACTGGAGGCATTTTAAAGTGGGCAGTAGAGCAGAACATGCTATCCAAATGAGTCCAGTCAACTCTCCTCTCCTAGCAGTTATCAGAAACTAAAATAGAACTTTTTTTTCTTTCTTAGATTTAAAAGAAAAATGTAATTTACAGAGGACAGCTAACAATATGTTTAAAACCGATTAAGTACTCCAACATAGAAATTTGAAGGCAAAAACTACCAATTTTAACTGAAGGATTGAAGCAAGAGAGGGATGACTGTCTGATGTCCAGTGAGATGTTATGATTATAAGTGATAGGAGCAGATATTTTTTTTCAAAATGTTCCAGCAGCCAAATATCACAGCTATTTTGTTATAACATAAATGTATTCAAAACAAACACCTGTTGCTTTTTGGATCTCATGACGTGTAGCCAAACCTAAACTGCACCCTTTCCCCTTAGTAACCATAATGCAGGGTTGCTTGCTTCCCAAAGCACAAATTAAACTACTGCAAAATACCGAACAGCGAGCATTTTGCACCTGCGAGCTTTCCCACCACATGTGCTTTGCTTTCCTTGTGTGTTTGTATGTTCTTTCTAAATGTTCTAGAATGATTTCAGTACACTTTTTTTTTTTTTTTGCCACCGTCCCATAGAGTTGCAAGGACTGTTAAAAAAAAAAAAAAAGTAAACAGGAATTTCATTTCTTAACATTGCCTTCAAAAATGGAATTCAGGTAAACAGATATTTGTCATCAGTTCTGAATTACATTACTGCATTTTACTGTACCTTCATAATATTGTTCAAGTTTTTCCATTATCTTTTCTTTGTCTTCCCAACAAAATACTTATTTTAATAAAAATATATATTAAGTTTCAGGCATTTTGGGAGGTGTAGAGTGATAAGAACCCAGTCAATAAACTTACAGCACAGCACAAGAGAAAACTATTTTATAACATATATCTAGTTATTTCATCCAAAGCTGCTTATAATGCCCAAATTTGAGCAAACAAATCTGTCTGCTCACAAGAGCAATCATAGCACCTTCATCGTCTCTGGCCTCCAGCATCAAGGACAGTCCTTGGCACAGAGCAGATGTCCAGTTGTAGCTGTGGTTTTTGGGTTGTGTGTGTGCTCAGTCGCTCAGTCGTGTCCGACTCTGCAACCCTATAGACTAGCCTACCAGGCTCCTCTGTCCATGGGATTCTCCAGACAAGAATACTGGAGTGGGTTGCCCCTGGAACTATCATATAATTCTGCATCCAGACAGAATGCAATTGTGTATGCAAAGATGCAAGCCCTGGGCTGCATTTAGTAACCCTCACCACAGTTCCACTCCTTGATCATAATAAACCAAAGATAGTTGTCCCCCGCTCTTTTTCTCAAGACATTTTTGTACCTGACTGGGAGAATATTCTGCTTTCACCAAAAAGTTTCATTCTGTGAGCAATAAACATTTCCATACCCTCTTGGTGAATGTGTAGCATCCAAATCAAATGTTGACATTCAAACCAAACGTTGCATCAGGTGTCCGTTCCATCTCTGCAAGATGGCTATAAGCAAGGGCATTTTGCTGAGCAAAAATAGCCAACTGCAAAAGTGACATGGTATATGACTCCATTTATATGACACTGCAGAAATGACAAAATTATAGTGATAGATATAAGGTTGGTAATTGGGGCTATAAAAGGGTAACATGAGGTAGTTCCTTTGTGATGATGGAATCATTGTCTATCCTAACTGTGTTGCTAGTTACATAAATCTATACATGTGATGTGATTTCATAGTACTACAGATACAGACATACACACACAGTGCATGTAAAACTGATGAAACCCAGTCTGTAGTTTAGTTAGTGGTATCAAAATAAATTTCTTGAATTTGATAATGTACAGGTGTTTATATTATGGAAAGCTGCTTGAAAGGTATACAGGAAATTCAAAGCATTTTTGAAAAAAATTAAAAGTAAAACAAAACAAATGTATATATATATGAATTTTAATTTATACATTTAATTTATATCTTTATAAAATATATATATTCATCTTCAATGAGAAAAAATGGAGAAACAAACATTTCTCATTTGTTTAGAAGAAAATCTGGAACTAGACCTTGGAGTTTCTACATGATCTGTTCCTATCTTCCTCCCTAATCTCATCTTCCGCTATTTCTCTGTCCTCTAGCTGGGACATGTCAGGCTTATTCATACTTTAGGGCTTTTAAAATAGCTTGCCTTTTTGTCTGGAATATTACCCCCTTAGATTTGCATTTAGTACTGAGAAAACAATGCTAAAAATGCATGTATACTTTCAGACTCCTTATTTACAATGGAGAGGAAAAGATGGCCATTGATAGAATGATTCCAGTAAGAAACAAATGGTAAATGCTATAGGGGAGTGGTGCACAGAAACTTGAGCACCAAGAGTAGGGAGGTTTGCTCCAGTCTGGGAAGGCAGGGAAGTCTTCCAAGAAGAAGTGACATGTGAGCTGAGATGTAAAGGCTAAGCTTGATTTTACTATGTGATGAGCAGTCAAAGAGAGTTCTAGGTGAAAGAACACATAAAAAGACCCTGTACTGATTGGATGATGGTTTGAGGGGGGAAAAAAGAAACATCACAGTAGAATATAGGGTCTGAAACCTGGGGAGAGACAAGATCACTTAGGATCTTAGAGATCACATCAGGGGTGATTTCACTGGATCTTGGACAACTACAGACTTCTCACAGGTTAAAGTGAAACTAAATTCTACTTTTAGCAATTAATGCTTTTAGACCTACGGTTTACACACAGATAAATCCACTGACATCTCAGTGTCAATGATGTCTCTGAGAGCAGATTGTACTGGGAAAGAGGTAGATGGATTCTCCTGTGAGAGCCTTGAGTGAAAGAAACAAAATTACCAGGGGGAGGGTGGGTTATTTAATAATTTTATCTTCATAGGCCCTTAGAGCAATGCCTTGATAAAAGTGGCAGAGCAAAATAGCTCTCATTTGCTCTTACTCGCCGAAGCCCTCCTCTTCTCCAGAGGCCAAGGGGCTCACTGAGGGGATCTGTGGGTCAGGAAGGAGTAAGCCAGAAGCTGTCTCTCTGGGGCCCAAAGAACCAGCTGAATGTCTGACTAGCTGCCCTGAAGTCTGGGTTTTTGTGGTTTTTTTTTTTTTCATTTCTACAAATGACAGGGAGAAAAACAGTGATTTCTTAGTGATTCTGAACATTTGAAAATAAGAATGACATTAGATTTGAGTCAAGTCTGCCAGACTGCTGAGCAATTTAGATACAATATGCCTTCTGATTTTAACTTCCCCTTTCTCTTCTGATTCCCTGACTTGAAGAGTTCAATTTCTCTTTTCTTTCACTCCTCCTGTCCCTCCTGTTCTTCCCCTTGCTTTCCTGTTTCTTCTAATCTTCCTCCTGCCCTCTCCCCTTACACTGAAAAGGAAAGGCGTAGGAGTTTGATAACTCAGTGTTCACCGTACATTTCACAATCCCTAGTTTGAGCATCAGTTTTCCAAGTCTTACAGATGATCCCTGTTACAAGGATCATTTATACTTTCAGGAAGAGCTGGAAGCTTCCTTCTTTCAGTAACCACATGAAATACAAATCTCTTCTCCTCTATCATCCCACACAACTGTTTTTCCAAGTCTCAGCTTTTTTATACACTTTGAGGCCTCTGATGCAATGATTAAACTCATAACTGTGCCATGAAAACCAGTGGCAGAGAGAGGCTGTCCCTCACTCCCTTGTCCCAGACCCTGTAGTTCAGGGGGATGAGTTGGCCGGAGGCCAATGGCTCACTTTAATGAGCAGGATGTATTTCCCAGTGATTGATCACTTCCTCTATAAATTAAGGAATAGCACCTCTGCTGAGGCCAATGACTTATTAAGAAGTCTTTCAAGCAGTAAATCCCCTATCTCTCCATTCTCTAGGCAGTAATGGCATTCCTTAAGTCACAGAGAAAGGCAGGGCTAACCTCTGCTGAAGTGATAACATCCTAAAAAGCTAAACTTTTTGCTAAAGTCACAGCAGGGAGGACTTTGGGCAGGGCCCACAACTTCCATCAGCTACATCTACCTTAGTTATCATTTAGCAGAGACTCTTGAGTGACCCAGAATGGGATCTAGACTGGGCTGTTTGGGAAAAGAAAAAAAAATTTTTTTTTGGAGAAATGACTCCTGAGGGCACTCAACTGCATAAACTGACATGCATAGATTTTGCTTCATTAGGTTTTGATTTGGGCAGGAAGTTACTTAATTGTTGCTTCCCAGGTGGCTCAGTGGTAAAGAACCTGTTTGCCAATGCATGAGATGTGGGTTTGATCCCTGGGCTGGGAAGATTCCTTGGAGGAGAAAATGGCAACCCACTCCAGTATTCTTGCCTGTGAAATCCCATGGACAGAGGAGCCTGTTGGGCTACTGTCCATAGGGTTGCAAAAGAACTGGACACAACCTAGTGACTAGACAAATATATGACTGTCAGCTGATGTGGGAGGGATGGAAAGAAAGAGGAGGACGCATCCCTTTGTCCAGTCAGTTGGTGCAGTTTTGAGGACCAACTAAGGTCCCTGAGGAGAGAATGGTTAAGAGAGATGGTGAGGGAGCTATTTTAATGGTAGCCACATGAGTCTATAGACCAAGTAGTGTTAACATGGAGTTTAGAAGACAAAAGGCTGTGAAGAGCAGGTAAGGACAATCTCCCCCATGCTGTAGAGAAACCTGCCGCTCCCTTCAGGGCTGATGAACTTTGGAGCACAAGAGGCTGGTACTCCAGACACAGACAATGGTGTTATCATAAAGACATTAAGTGGATGAAATTAAGAGCAGGAAAAGATATCTGAACAGATATACTGGCTAATAGATAGGGGCATTCCTGGAGACTCCTAAAGATTCTTGGGAGGACTCTCATGAGGTACTCTATCTGCTTCATTGTCTTATGTGGAAGCAATAATGAGAACCTGGGTGAGATTGAGCAGAGCTTGGGGCTCTACTATAGTAAGAACATAAGCAAAAAGACCAAAACTTCAGGCTAAGTTTCTTTTTTCATTAGTAACAACATGCAAGCTTTTGCATAAGTAATATTCTGGGGGTGGGCAACAATTTTATCATCTTAAAATGAAAAATTTGAGGTGAAAGGACCTATTAACCACCTCCAGTTCCAGGAGTCTTTCTTGACTTCTTAGCTAAAAGTTTCCTTGAAAATATTAAAAGCCTCCAGATTAGGTTGTTTCCATGTTTAAAACTGTTCAATTATTTCACATGGAATCTGCATACGGGATGAAACCCAAGCTTGAGTCGTGATCTCAGGATTCTTCCTATCTGGTTCTTGCCTCCTCTTTCCGTTTCCTCTCCGAACATTTCTTGTTACCAAAAGTCTTTTGCTTTTCTAAGCTTGTTCTCACCTCAAAGACTTTCAATTTGCCTTCTTCTCTTCCTGTAAGCCTCTTCACAGAGATTTTCTCAAAGCTAGGTTCTTACCATTTAGAAACAGTTCATTTTTTTTTTTTAAGCTTTCCTTAAGACTTCTAATTTCATTAAAAAAAATTTAACTGGAGTATTGCCGCTTTACATGTTGTATTAGTTTCTACTGTACAGTAAAGAGAATCAGCTATATATATACATGGTGGTGGTGGTTTAGTCACTAAGTTGTGCCCAATTCTTTGTGATCCTATGGACTGACCCTAGCACCAGGCTCCTCTGTCCATAGGATTCTCTAGGCAAGAATAGTAGAGCCAGCTGCCATTTCCTTCTCCAGCAGAATCTCCCCAACCTAGGGATCAAACCCACGTTTCCTGTGCCTTCTGAACTGGCAGGCGAAGTCTTTACCACTGAACCACCTGGGAAGCCCGCGCTATACAACGGCTTCTCACTGTGTGTTGTGCGTGTCTTCAGTCACTTAGTCATGTCCGACTCTTCTGCGGCCCCATGGACTATAGCCCTCCAGGCTCCTCTGTCCACAGGACTTGCCAGGCAAGAATACTGGAGTGGGTTGCCATTTCCTTCTCCACGGGCATCTTCCTGACCGAGGGATCGAACCAGCGTCTCTTGCATCTAATGCATTGAAAATGGATTCTTTACCCAATGAGCCACCGGGGAAGCCCTAAGTTCTCATTAGTTATGTATTTTATACATAGTATCAATAGTGTATGTCACTCCCCCTCTTCCAATTCATCCCACCCCTTTTTCTACCTTGGTATTCATGTTTGTTCTCTTCTTTAGTGTCTCTATTTCTGCTTTGTGAAAACTAAAAATAGACTGATTATGTAACCCTGTGATCCCACCACTGGGCATATACCCAGAGAAAAACCATAATTCAAGAAAACACATGCACCCTAATGTTCACTGTAGCAGTATTTATAATGGACAAGTAATGGAAATGACCTAAATGTCCACCAACAGAGGCATGGATAAAGAAGAAGTGGTACATATATGCCATAGAATATTACTCAGTCATGAAAAGAAGCAAAATCGGGTCATTTGCAGAGATGTGGATGAACCTAGAGACTGTCATACAGAGTGAAGTCAGAAGAGAAAAACAAACATTGTATATTAACGCCTATGGTGGTGGTTTAGTCGCTAAGTCATGTCTGACTCTTGCAGCCTCATGGACTGCCAGGCTCCTCTGCCCATGGGGTTCTTCAAGCAAGAATATTGGAAATATGTTGCCATTTCCTTCTCCAAAGAACATATATACATGAGTTCAAATATTTATCAAAGAAGCTCATCAATAAAATTATATCCTCCACCTAGACATTGTCTCTCAGTTTTCTGATTTAGTTCACAGCTCTCTTGAATTTCTATAATGATCTTCTTTTGCTGTTTATTCATTCTGACTATTATTAGAATTGAAGCCCTTCAGAAGCAAGGGCTTTTGATTTTTCTTACTTAGTACTCTGAACAGTCCCTAGTCTACAGCAGTTTTTAAAAATAATGTATCAAATAAATTAATAATACTAAACATCCTGATTGTCAACTGGGTATGAGAAAGTCTCACAAGTGGTAGAATCCATAAGACTTGAAAAGGAAGCCTTCTGAGCTATACCTCATATCTGAGGATACCATTTACTTGGGTTTGGTAACAGCACAGGAAAAAGTTGACTTATTCACCCAGATTCTAGCCAAAGTGAAATCTGAAAACAAGGGAAGGTTTTGTAATCAGATTGATAAAAGCAATTTTGTTGATTACCTACTTCAACCAGGCCCTGTGCAAGGTCCATTAGGAATGTTACTTCCTTTACTCCTCATAGCAAACTTGTCATTTAGATGGCTTCATTCTCATTTTTCAAATGAGAAAACTTGGACTCTGAATCCATAAGTCACTTGTCCAAGCCTCACTGTCAGTAATTAGCAGGCTGAGAATTAGAAATCACGGAAATTCAAGACTTTGAGTCTCTATCACCTGGCTTTCTACAGACTTTCTATGTTGCTGTTACCCCTGAAAAAAAACACAAAAATGGTTTGGTGACATTTTAGATCCAAGTAATCTCTGTTGAGAAGACCAATTTGCCTTCCCCTACTTCTGGCAGACAACTGGGAGAAGGGAGGTGTTGTCATTTAGAGGACACATAAAATCAAGGTCTTTGCCACTTATAGTCAATAAAATCTTCACGATGCATTTTCCATAGCTGTTCTGGATAAATTCCAGTTGGAGCGATTAGCTTTAACGTCTCGAAATGTCTCCAACACTTTAAGTTGCTTAGCATATTCCAAGTGTCCAGCTAATTTTCAATACATTACTGACTGTGAACTGTGAATGTCAACGTCTCTCCTAAACCCCAGAAGAGAACACAGCCCAAGGATAAAGAAATACATGTAACCAGTATATTGTGGTAAGCATGAAGGATAAAAACTCAGGAGGGCAGAAGAGAGAGAGAGGATGAAGGAGCAAGATACAAAGGAAAGGTGGGAAAGCTAAAGAAGGAATAAAATACAGTCATTAAAATAATAATTATCATCATAATATTCACTTACTGAATTTGAATCCTTATTATATTCTAAGTATTGTTCTATTAATTTTTAAGCATTAATTCATTTATTTCTCAAAACAATCAATGAGTTTGGTAATATTTTCTCTAGTTTGCAGGTATGCTAAGTGAATTACAGAGAATTTAACTAACTTACTCAGAGTCACTGATCTATTAGCAAGGTGAACAGGGCTCAGAATCCATAAGCACTGGATCCAGAATTTGTATTTTGAAAAAAAATGATATAAAATCAGATGGCATGTTTAATCCTAAATATGTGTCTTTGGAGTGGAGAGATGGGGAGATAAATGCTTTCCTATGTCTATGGTACCTCAACTAAGTCTCCTAGCCTCAAATTTCTCTCACACTAGTCTACTAGTATAAACAAAATGTCCTTTAAGTTGTTTTTCATTGTGATAACTAAGGGTATTCTTGTGTGGAAAACATTCCAGTCCATTGGGCTGCAAAAAGTTGGACACAGCTGAGCTGCTAAGCCTACATGCATGCAAGGGTTAACATCCTATTTCACGGTAAACACTGTTTAGTCTGCTTAGTTTGCTCTGCATATTGAATAGTTTTGAGTATCTCTGCTCTTTTCTGGGTTCTAAAAATCAATGAGGATAAAGGAGATACACCAATAATAGTATACCTGAAATGGAGAGAACCCAACTTTAGATCAGAGGATGGAGGAGGGCTTTCTATTGCCACTGAAATGGACTGAATCATCACTGAGTGATCTAATGAAAGCCTGGTGAGATGCTGAAGTCAGTCTACTCAATCAGTCCAGCCTCAATGAGAGACACAGCCAAAGAAGATTCCTATGGTTTCCCACTCCATAGAGCATGCAACAAAGGCAGGGGATTAAAAGTCAAGTGATTGAATATACCCAGGTAGATAAATCACTCTCTTGTAGAAAAACAGTGAAGTGGGAGCCTGGCGAGTCACAGTTCATGGGGTGGCAAAGAGTCAGACACAACTGAGCAAGCACACACATGGAGCCATGGACAATGAGCAAGACATTTTCAATATGTTTTATCTCATCATTGGAAATGAAAGAGCAGGATAACTAACACTCTCCCCATGAAATCCACCGGTTCTTTTCTATTGACCTCCATCTAAGAGACGATAGCAATGAGTATACATATAACTAAAGTCAGAAAGAGTAGGTGTGGAGCAATGTAAGATGTCCTGCATGTGAATACTGATTGGAGAGGCCCGGACTGTATGTGGATCCTCTTTGGGTGTCTAAAACACAACATGAAGGCAATATTTGGCTGTGATGTGTCTAAATGTGATACCACATGGAGAAGCTTTGAAAGGAGAATCTGGGAAATGCTGATGATAACCTTATCTTCTTAATTTCACTGGTGATATCTGACTCTAGGATACAGAGTTGACCTAAAGGATCACATGATATGAAGAATAACAACTTCAGCAGCTACATTTTTTATATTTTTCTAAGCAGCAACTCACATTTAGTTACTTCTGTATATGGACACTAAAACATCTGTTATAACAATCAAATAAGTAATTAATCTGATCATTAATAATTCTCAAGGTACTTGTCATAATATTGTTAATATATTAGGTACTTTTGGTGGCAGAGCACCCAGGAGATAATGTATCATTCCCTAGTATTCCACTGTCAACTTAATGATAAGTAACTGAACTGAGTACAAAACATGAATATTCCAAGGTTGTTTATAATAGTGATAATGAAAATAAGCTAAAGTCAGTATTGTAGATAGTAAATGTTACTCAAATAATAAAACTGTCATGAACACAGGAAGGCTAAGTTACCTCATCACAAACATATTGAGCTTTTATTTTCAGATAGATTTTGTAATCTCAAGTGGTGAATCATTTCACTAAATATTTTTGATTATTAGGTGCTGCTTAGACATTCTGTTTTAGGAATTTATATGCACTGATCATTTTGAGATTATATATACAAATAAGGCCAACTGGCACTTTATTTTTCAGATCAACAATGTCACATATTTCCTGAAAAGTACTGGTATTCCTATCTCGATGAATTTTTTAGCTGGAATAATAATTTTGGAGGACAATGTATGGATGAGTTAATGTGGCCACTCTGTGAAATTACAATAGTGTCTTCTGGTATTTACAAGCTAACAAATGTTCAGACATTAGCTTTTCTCTCTCTTTCCCTTGACTTATGTGGGCAATATGAATTAATTTCACACTTGGCATCCCAGTTAATGGGAATGTGGGTTCTGTATGCTGAATTTCATAGAGAAGGTGGAATGGAGACATGTTTGTCTTTTCACCACATGATTACTAGAAGTTCATGTAATAACAAGGCACTGATTAAAGCTATTTTATTTTTATCCATTCTATTAGCAAAATTTGACTCTTTTTTCTCATTTTCTTCTTCTGTTCATCTGTAGCGAATGGACATGTGGACACCATCGGGGAGGAAGACCATAGCACTGATGGAGACAGTAGCACCAACATATAAACACTAGTATGTGTAAAATGAAGAGCTGGTGAGAATTGCTGCATAACAAAGGGAGCCCAGTCGGGTGCTCTGTGCTGACCTAGATGGGTGGGGGGAAAAGGCAGGGTAAAGAGGAAGGGGATATGTGTATAATTATGGCTGAGTTGCATTGTTGTACGGCAGAAACCAACATAACATTGTAAAAACTAAAAAGCAAACAAAAAAATTCAACACAGATTAATTAGAGGATTGGCAAACAAACAGAACGACAAAATGCTAGGTTTTTAAAAAATTTGGAGACCAGCTTCAGACCTGTTTCTTCAGGTTGCAAAACCCTCAGAGTAATTCAAGGTCACATTTTAAGTTAGAGGCAGAATGGAAATTAGGACTCAGTTCTCTGGACTCCAAAGTATTTCCATTATACTATCTTTTAAGACTATTTATCAGAAGGCAAAGTAGGAAACATGCATTTATTCATATCACTAACCCCTATCGTGTGCCAAGAACTGTGCTAGAATGTGTAGTCAGAGCTGGGGTCCAGCCAACAGACAGTACCACGTTTCAGGGAACCATTCCACCAGTGTTTCTGAAAGAAGAGAGAGTGTGGCAGGGGAAAATACGAACAGAGATGGTGAGGTTATTCAGCTGCAGACTACAACCTCACTAGCTTCCTCTTAGATGGAAGCTCTGGGAATTTGTTGGGGAGAGAAGTCAGCGGTGCTTTGTTTCAACAGATAGTTTTATTCTAAACATCTGCAGGAAGCAAAGCCATTCTTCCCTCCCAAATTACGAAGACCCTTATTTATCTAGCTTTGTTACCACTTTTTCCACAAGAAATTGGAGGCTGTTGTTGGGATATGGTGTTTACTTTCTACATTTGTTTTTCTTATAAACATTCTTACCTCTCTAATTCTGTACCTGAAGGTCAAAGAAATGATTTGGGAGCACAGAAAACCTGTTCTGACAGGAAGTCATGAACAAGACTAACTACAATGCTTAACTACATATCACCATTTTCTGGTATCTTTGGGGAATTTGGCAAAGATCTTGTCTAATTTTCTGAACTCTAATTCATGATGGTTTGATACATAATGTTTCTGCCCCAGACCAAGAAACGTTATGGCTATTGTTGCCAATTCTATGGCTGATTCATATCAATGTATGACCAAAAAAATAAATAAATAAATAAATAAAATGGAGGACCAAAAAATAAATAAATAAATAAATAAATTTATCTGCCTAGAAGTCCATGTTCTCCTTTGGGGGGGGGGGTTGTTTATTCTCTCCAATCCACCATTTTTTTCTTCACAAAACTCTCTTTTCTCTAAGCAACCTGATCTCTTCACTTCCTGATCTCTTTGTCAAAATTATTTAATTTCTTCTTTATTTAGAGACCAAATTTACTTGTAGCTAACAATACACACGTATTTGTTGTGGAAAACCGTCCAGTCATTAACGAGCCCATGTGGCGGCCAGTGGCTGGCTGTCCTTATGGGCCATGCTGAGCATCCACTTCACGTCACGTGATACAGTGCCTTCCAGGCGAGTGGCAGTGAGGAGAAGTGTGCTTTCTCTATCGCCTCTCCGTTCCCCCACCTGCCAGCTGGATGATGGCAGCATGATTTCCAAATCATGTGGTGAACACAGTGGAACCACAACCTGGATATCTGTGGTCTCTGACTCCTCAGGAGTGTTACACAGTCAAAAACATCGATGTTAGATGTTTCATATACAATGCTACAAAAACTATTGTCATAGGACTCTAATACTGGAGACTGTTTGATACAGAAATAGCCTACTCTGAAAAATGCCGTGTATTTCAATGTTGAGAGAGTGAACTGATGCTGTCTCTCAGAGTCTTACCCTTAATTAACTGAAAAAAATTAACTCCACTCCCTAAAAAGCAATTGTTAATAGAGTCAGACAAGGAGAGAGGCAGAGAATGATGTAGTAGTAGTTGTAAAACTTGTCTGCTTATTAGAATTTACCAAGTAATTTTTTTTTTTTTAAAAGAGGATGCTCACATCTCAACCCAGATCCATTTTCTGAGAAACAGAACCTAGTATTTGCAGTAAAAAAATAAATTCCCAAATGAGTCTCATGAATCTAGGATTTAGAACTGAAATTGGTAGTCTTCAAAACCAGGTGAACACGAAAGAAACAGATTCTGGAGTGAAGCTGGGAGCTACAGTGAGACTTTGATTCTTGCTTGGATCCCCAGAATCCCAAACATTCTCAGTGTATCAATAAAATTCTGAGAATTCTTACTAGTTACACCCAACTGGGAAAGAAGCACAATTAATATTTATACGTTTCACCTTTTTTTGACTTAAAAGAATCACAAACTTGTGAAAGAGGGAACAAACAGGCTGTCTCTGACAAAACAGTGAAATTTTAGGGCGATGCAGCTAAAGGTGGAACTGATAAAATTTCCAAGAATTCCCTAGATCAAGTAAACTAATTGAAAGAAAAGGAAGAAAATAAAGACATGCTGAAGAATAAAAACATTCAGATCTAAATAAAAAAAAATACATTTCAAGGAACACAGGGAAGTTGCTTGTCTTTTTTTTTAAATTTGATGTTAATACATTAAAAATACTTTTAATTCATTAAAATAAGAACTGATCACTGATAAACACAATTGATAAACACATTCCAATGTAAGAATAACTGGAGTATTTGAGTAAATATTAAAGAGAAAATTCATTTAGCTACTTAAAACATATCCTAAAAAAACCTGCATCCAAATATTGGGTCCAGTATATCTAAATATTGAAAGATTGTGAAACTGTCCATGAAAATTTGATACAAAATATACAAGCTACTCTTTAAGAATAAAGAAAGACACTTCAGACATTAAAAAAAAGAAAAACACAGAATAAAAAAAAATCTGATAGACCTCAGATTCGTCTACAGAAACAATGTTCTGAAGATAAGAAAGTATAATTCAAGAATATTCAAAATCAATAGGCAGGCAGTCTGAAACGTGAAATATCTCAGAGAATAAAACACCTGTGAATCCTTCTTGAATTAAAAAAGTTCTAATACTGTGATTTAAGATATTTTAAAAACCTCTCAGGAATAGAAAAACTGCACCAAAGGACTGATGGTGACTAGTTAATAAATTTATAGGTCAGACTATACAAAAAAAATTACGCTCTAGAACAGACTTAGAATTGACAATGGAAAGTGAAGTATCAGAAGGTAAAAGGGAGGACAGGGAGTCAATTACCCTTGTCTCTCACAGCAGGAGTGAACTGATACTACAGTAAACAAACACAAAGTTAAAGAAACATATTGTGTTCTTACCCTCATTTTTTTTTCTTAATCTTTTATTCCTTAGAGTTTAAGCTACAATTTAGGAAATAATGTCTCTATGGTAATGCATCACATGTTTTAAATTCAAGAGCTGCTTTAGTTTACTCTCTTCTGTTATACTTTTTTACTAAAAAAAGCATTAATTTGCATTATGAGGACACACTTGGAAAATAATCCTGTATATATACCTAGGGGTCTCTTTGTTTACAGTCTTAAGAAAACTTTTTGGAATGATGTACACCTAATATAAAATATACTTGCTTTCTGAGCTGTGTGCTATGGCTGGTTATTTTCACTTACCTGTGTTGTTCTACAGTGTTTAAGATTTTTATAATAAGCATGCATTATATTTTTGAATGATTAAATGGAAGCAAAAAGCAACAGTTAACAGTGGGTGATTATCAGTGATAGTAATATGAATGCTTGCTTTTTTTTTTTTTCTGTATTTTTAATTCTCCCTCTTAAAAATAAAAAGGGAGAGATTAAATAGCCTAAGCCCCCTTTGTAAGGAACCCGCTTGTCTCCATGCAGGAGACATGGGTTCAATCTCTGGTTTGCGAAGATCCCCTGGAGAAGGGAACAGATACTGACTCCAGTATTCTGGCCTGGAGAATTCCAAGGACTCTATAGTCCATGCGGTCATAAAAAATCAGACATGACTGAGTGACTTCACTGTCAAGTCCCCTTTGATGACATTAAAATCTTTATCTCATCCTGAGACACTCGTTGTTACCACCCAGGTGTTTCCTTCTAGACCCTTTTTCAACGTATGTCCTAGCATATTTATTAAACACATATTTTAGTTATACTTGTGTATGTGTAATATTTTGGTACTGCATATTTTATTTTGCTCTTTTAAGTTGCTGTTTTGAAGATTTAAAAATATAGTAAATATCTACCTTATTCTTTGAATTCTAGTATAATATTTCCTAATAGACATATCACAATTTAACTATCTCTCCATTCTTTGTCATTTAATTTGTTTCCAAATCTTCACAATTTGAATAAATGCTAAAAGGAGCATCACCGTGCAGGCATTTTGAGGTGTAGTTGTTTCTCTAAGGTAGATAGAGAAGTGAAATTGGTGGATCATTAGGAACACACACTTTTCTTTACATTGCTATCCAAAGTGTTACGAATTTTCATCCTCATCAGCAGAATTGTACCTGTCTAAATGAGTTCTTTTTGTTCTTCAATGCTTACTCCATATCACCTCTCTCTACTTCAACTTACATTTTATAGATTTTATACTAAAAATAAATTGATGATACATTAAATGTTTAATTTTCTCTCTGTCTCTCCTTCTGTATATAGTGGTCTCCAGGGAAATAGAAATACTTATAAATAAATAACTTAACCATCATGTGATGAATGTTCTATTGATGTTCAAGAGAGGAAAAGTATAAAAGGAAATATTCGACTCAAATTTTAGAGTATGTCAAAGCATGGCTGAATCATCTTTAAATATAAGAATGTGTTCTCTGAGCGTAGCAAGAGGATGGGCCTTTATAGCAAAGAAAAAAAGTGACATTTGGAAAATGTAGGCTGTGATCTTAAGAACACCGAGGGGCAAGGCAGGTATTATAAACAGTTAAAAGTTAGGCAAAAATAAGAAAAACAGCATCAGAAAGAAGATAATGTCCTGGTCACACTGTTGGGAGACAACAGGGAGAAGTGGGGCTAGCAGCAAATTGGAGGAGAGCTTTAGACTCGCCTCTGGAAAGAAAGGTTTCCATTCAAATACTTACGAGGTTTTGAAGGCCCCATGTTGCCAAGCATGGTTTTACAAAAGATATTCAAATTCTAAATAACTATGTAGAATTCCTCTATTTTAATATGTGGGATATTGATTCAAGATATCTTTTTTTTTTTTTTTAATACTGTGTAGTTCAAAGAAAAAAAAAAATAGAGTAACCAACTCATCCTGACTTGCCTTGGATAGACCCAGTTTTAAAACTGAAAGTCCTGCATCCAGGGAAAACTAGAACTGTTGGTTTCCCTAATTAAAAAACCTATATATGGCCTATATCCAGCCCAAGGTCTGCCATCCTGTAACCTCAGAAAACAAATACCTCTCTTTTTAAGGGAGTATAGGGGTTTCATCTACATTGTGAAGCATTAGTGGAAAGTATTTTAGGTTGGAGTCAGAGATATTGATAGAGGAAAATTCACATGAGTCTATTATTTGTCACTTAAAGAATTATGCCCTGGAAAATCTGACTAGTCTGAAATTTAACTGCAACTTTCAAACGTCTTTTTATCTTTCAGTAGTCCTCACTCACCACCTATTTAATTGGTTCACTGCTAAAATTAAAGAGGTAAATTGTCCCAGAGTTATGGAAAATCACTGATCCTTTGTAGAAAATTATTTTTCAATTATTAAGAGTGCTACTACCTTGTACTCCTTTGTCTCTGCCTCTCCTTCTCTTGCTGCAGGGGGTTTCAGCATGTGTTCAGAGGCTCAAGTACTACCAGTCACCAGTTCATAGGTTTCTCTACTTTCTACAAGATGTAACAGGAACAATAAGAATTATTTTTGATGAGAACAGAATTCAGCACTTCTATCCGAGCATTCAAGTTGCACTGATCACCATAGTAACCAGACAAAAATATAATTTGTATAATGTATTTGAAAATGATGTGGTGCAGAGGCCATGCCTGAAAGAAACAGAAGAAAAAGGGTAGGAGTGGGAAAAAAAAATCAGTAGAATAATGTGAAGAACTGAATTATATAGTACTAGTTTTGCATCAAGAGTTCATTTCACAATGGAAGAAAATGACATCTTAGAGATGTTACATGACTTTTTCAAGATCACTTAGTAACTAAAGCTGGGGCCTTTCCCCCAGTCTTATAAACTCAAGCTTTGCTTCTTTTTTTTTAATGAACAGTTGCCATCAAAGGCATGATAAATGCATTTTGTGACATATAGTTTTTTGTTGTGTTTAAAAATATGTGAAGCAATACTGCATATAGCACTCTGCTTAGTGTCCCTCCAGAAGCCAATTTTGACATAAGGATTCTATCAGAGGTGATTATAAGATACTCTGGTAGATAAGTGGGGAGAAGCTGTAGGTAAGTGGAGGCAATTAATAGAAGATGCACATGAAGCAAGGTACCACTGGCTGTACAAGGATTATTACTTTTGGACAACTCTTGAAGCTAGTGCCATGCATGTGTCTCAGATTTATCACACCCAACAAATGAGAGAGCATTTGTATATTACTATCCATTCCTCGTTTGTTGAGGGTTGCTCCAGGCGATACTGACTCTCTGGAACGTTCAGCATACTTGACATGTAGGCAAAGCTGGTAGAAGTGACCTTCACGCACAGACGTGCAGATGAGGATAACCGGAGGAGAGCACAGTTCAGGCAGTCCAGGTGCTGAGCAGCACAGTGTCTGCTACAGTCCGTCTTCCTCACCATACATCCGCTCAGCACCATATTAAATTCAGCTCGTCATTGATACTCCAATGATGTATGGCCTATTACATTTAAAAGGGAGAGAGACAGAGATGGAGACACAGACAAAGAACATAGTTTCTTCTGCAGCACTTGTGGTTGGGATACCCTCTGCTTTGAACACCCTGTTCTGTACCAAACATTCTAAAATCCCCTTAAAATTGGTCCTGCACTTTGGCTCCTCTTGATTGATTATCCGGTGGAATAAATCAGACGTGTATTCCTACAAGGTCTGATCTACTCATTATGCCCTTGTTAAGCTCTGGTTGTAATTGCCCCTTCAGGGCTATTACTGGGGATAGAAGTACCAAAATATATCCCAGTGAATACCCTAAATTACAGGCATCTCTTTTGTCAGGTTTAATAGAACTCTCATTTCATTTCTTAGTGGAAGCATCCTCATCTTGGAAAACTAAACTAATACAACGGAGAAGAGAGTTCCCAGATGTATCTTTAAGAATGGCGGTGAGTGAATACATTTCTGAATCCATCTTCTGATTTTCTTACCCACACTTTTTACCTGTTTGGGAAACTACCCCACATAAAGACTGTTGTTTCAAAGTATAACATAAATTTTAAAGGACAACACCTCAACTCCTCAGAGGGTCAGCCTCACCCTGTGCCTCAGATAAACTTTAATGAGGTTCTCTCAATACTCCATTAGCAGGTAATGTCTGAGAGGTAGTATACGGCACAATGAGTGGGTCCTGTGGTCAACTGCATTCTGCTTACCTCCTTCACAGTAAAATAGATACCACAACAACTCAGGACATTAAAGACAGCGCCAATCATGCTTTCTTGATAGGCTATGGTCAGCTCTGCTTAATAAACACAAGATGAGGTAGTACAGCACTTGCTTCATTCATTTATTCATAAATTCTTACTTCTCTTTTTCCCTTTGTTTAAATGAAAGACATAGTAAAGTATCTTATGTACATAGCTCAATACATTTTTCATATGTAATCACCTGGGTAAACACAAAAACATCAAGGTATAGACTATTTCCAGATCCCCACAAAGCTCCGACGTCTAAGACAGTACTTCCACAGAGGTAATCTTTTTGAGCTAAAATTCTAATGCACAGATTATTTTAACCTGTTGTTAAGCATCATATAAGCAGGATTGTATGGCATGTATCTGGCTTCTGTAACTGAACATAAACTTTGTGAATTTCTTCGATACTGTCATGTGTATCAGTACTTTGCTCTTTCAATGGATGTACACAAATTTATCCATTCCATGGCTAATGGACATGTGTAATTTGTAGGTTTGAGCCATTAAGAATGAAAGTAAATTCATATTTTGGTGGATTTATGTTCTTATTTCTCTTGGGTATGTTTCAATGCACTTATATGCAGAGTACATCATGGGAAATACGGGGCTGGATGAAGCACAAGCTGGAATCAAGATTGCAGGGATAAATATCAATAAACTCAGGCATGCAGATGACATCACCCTTATGGCAGAAAGCGAAGAGGAATAAAGAGCCTCTTGATGAAAGTGAAGGAGGAGAGTGAAAAAACTGGCTTAAAACTCAACATTCAAAAAACTAAGATCATGGCATCTGGTCCCATCACTTCATGGCAAATACATGGGGAAACAATGTAAACAGTGGCTGACTTTATTTTTTTGGGCTCCAAAATCACTGCAGATGGTGACTGCATCCATGAAATTTAAAAGATACTTGCTCCTTGGAAGAAAAGCTATGACCAACTAGACAGCATATTAAAAAGCAGACACATACTTCGCAGACAAAGGTCTGCCTAGCCAAAGCTATGGTTTTACCAGTAGTCACATATGGATGTGAGAGTTGGACTATAAAGAAAGCTGAGTGCCGAAGAATTGATGCTTTTGAACTATGGTGTTGGAGAAGACTCTTGAGAGTCCCTTGGACTGCAAGGATACCCAGCTAGTCCATCCTAAAGGAAATCAGTCTTGAATATTCATTGGAAGGACTGATGATGAAGCTGAAACTCCAATACTTTAGCCAACTGATTCAAAGAGCTGACTCATTTGAAAAGACCCTGATGCTGGGAAAGTTTGAAGGCAGGAGGAGAAGAGGATGACAGAGGATGAGATGGTTGGATGGCATCACTGATTCAATGGACATGAGTTTGAGCAAGCTCCGGGAGATGATAAAGGACAGGGAAGCCTGGCGTGCTACAGTTCATGGAGTTGCCAAGAGTCGGACGTAACTAAGTGACTGAATAACAGCAACAAAGTGCCCATCATATATTGATTCGTTTTGGGATTCTATTATACTCTCTCTGCCCACTTGTCCTCATTTTCTGCCAATAGAACACTGAAACGATTATTGTGTTTTATATTGATATCTAGTAGCACAATTGCTCTTGCTCGTCTTTAAGATTGTCTTGGTTCTTACAGATATTTTTTATTTCCATGTAAATTTCAGATCCAGAATGCCAATTTTCATACATTTACAAAACGTTATTTAATTATATTTACTGCTATAAATTTGAGTGGAATGGTTTAAACCTATAGATAAATGTGAGGAAACTGACATCCTAACATTGTTCAGATTTTTGGTTCATGGGCATTACTTATCTTCCAAATTATTTAGTTATTCTGTAATTTCCCACAGCAATATATTCTAAGTTTCAGTGTAGAGGTGACTTATTTTTTAGATTTATTTATAAATATTTATTTTTATGTGGTAAATTCCATTTATTGAAATTGTATTTTCCATTATTTTTGATTGCTAACATGTAGAAATACATTTGATCTTACAGTTGGAGATGTATTCAGGAACTTTGTTAAATTTATGATTTTCAGTTTGTTGGTAGATTCCTTTTTAAAAAACTTTCAACATAGAATCTTTACAGTTGATTAATAAAAGTTTTTTTCTTTACTTACTGACATTTACTTTTATATCTGCCATCTATCAGATAGTACTCTAGCTTATTGCCATTGTACTGGCTAGGACATCCGGGGCACTACTGAAAAGAAATTCCCATCTATTCTTTTTTTTTTTTTTGAAATTCCCATCTATTCTTAACTTGCTGACAGTTCTTGAATGGGTGGTGAAATTTATTGAATGTGTGTCCATCAATTATGGTAATATATGTCTAAAAAAACCTTTGATGTGTAATGCAATGAAGCACTTTCAAATGATTAACCATCACATTGCTAAAACAAATCCCATGTGATTGTTGTGCATATTAATATTTTAACTAAAACTTCCTTATAGTAATTTTGAACCTATGTTAATACAGATTGAACCTTGTGATATTGTTCTACTGTTATAATTCTACCAAGTTTTGATATCAAAGCTATGTCTGCCTCCAAGAAATGAGAAGTGTTTTAAGTCTTTTTCTTTTTCTCTGAACTTTTTATATAAAACTGGCATTATTTATTCATTAAATAAATGGCAGAATTTAGAAGTATTCTTTCATTTGACAGCTGAACCAGGTAGTTTTGAGAGAATTATATTATTTAATATTAAAATATAGATTTACAGTTTTAAATAAAGGACTATGCAATTTCTCATTACTTCCTATCACTTTTTTTGTTTTTCAAAATAAATCTGTACACTTTAAGTTTTAAAATTTATGTGCACATAGTTTTTCAAAATATGTTTTTATTTTATTTGCAATGTTTACAGAATCTGTAGTCTTATCTACCGATATGTATTGTTAATTCTATCTCTTTTTCTGTCCATTTCTCCTTGATCAGAATTTTAAGGCTTTATTACTTCTTAGTCCCTATGAAGAAACAACTTTTGGCTTTTTTGACTTATCTGTTGAGTATCTATGTTAAAACGTACACTATTTCATTGTATCTTTTTTTAACTATTTTATTTATTTCCATTTCATTTTTATACTTTACTTAGTTTAATTTTTTTCAGGTTTTTTCCACAACTGGAAAGTGAGATACTTGATTTTCACTTTTTTTTTTCTTTTCTAAAATTTGAATTTTGACTATACATCTCTTCTAGTCACTCTAATAATATTTCCAACATTTTACTATAATTATTTGGAAACAAACAGTGATGATCAAATATTTTTGCAGTGAACATCACTTCATGCACGTTCAGATTTTACTATTCACATTTTTCTATATTTGTCTGATAACATTATTTCTATTCTTTCTTCCCTCCCCCTTCCATTTGTTCCTTCATTCTTTTTTTTTTCCTTTTCCATTATGATTTATCACAGGAACTGAATATAGTTTCCTGTGTTATACAGTAGGACCTTGTTGTTTATCTATTTTATATGTAGTAGTGTGTTTCTGAACAGTCTTCTCTAAATGGAAAAGCAGGAATGTACAGAAGAAAGAAAATCATAATTGGAATGCTCCTTCATTCTTAATCTCCCCCACTCGGCATATACTACTAGTTCTGGGAGTCTGACAAAATGAGGGATATGAATGGTGACCTCACATGAAGTAGTTGGCTACCAGACAACTGGTAGCTCAAGATTTTGCTTGACAATTGAATAAGGCAAACTAGCTGGGCTGGTCAAGAGCAGTATTATGAAGTGGTGAAATGTAACTTAAGGGTTTTCTATTTCCTTTCCTGATTTTAGTTTTGATTACAATTATATGAGGCATAAGGTTGATTACTAAGGCTCCTACCATTACAAAAAATGTATGATTAGTACACAGTTGCTAGTACCTACTGTGATTATAAATATTAGAAGTAGTTGAGGTTAGCTTTCTTCTATATTGTTTGATTGTACCACAGCATTATATGCGGATGTATCCAAAGTCTTCCTGGTTTTTTGTTCATGTAGCAAAATCTACTGTTTACAATGGTGAGTGTATATTCTACTCTTGCTTATGCTGTTACAGTCCCCTCAAGATTTTGCCATTTTTGTTGTTTTAGATATTCAATAAAATTGTATATTTAACTTCATATTGTCTATATTCTTTCTTTGTTACTTTTTCATTCTTCCAGCCCCCCAAAGGAGAACATCATTACTAGTATTATGGGCATCAAAAAGAAAATAAATCCCTTTATGTTATGAACAATTTATGCCAATATATTTAATAAATTGAGATACAAGAAAATACTCAGAAAATGAAACTGACCAAACCTTATAGTAAAATGAATAGAACTGAAGATTCTTAAATTTGTGGAAGTTGAGAGTGTTATTTAAAAAATATACCTCCTCTGAAGAAGAACCAAAAATTCATATGAATTCACTGGTAATTTAAGAGAAGCACTTAAGACAAGGGTATCATCAATCTTCAACAGACATTTCCAAAAAGAAAGGAAAAAAATAATGCAGGGCAAATTCTTAACTGTCCTTTACTGAGGCCAGCTAACTTTGACTCCAAAATGTGACAAGGACATTACACAGAACAGGAAATTGCGGAGTGTACTGGAAGTCCTAACTAATGTCACAAGAGAAACAAACAAAAGGAAAGCACAAAGTTTAGAAAACCCCAAAAAACCTGTCATTATTCTCAAATGATTTGATTTTTGAATCAAGAAAATACAAATACAAATCTAAAAAGAATTAAATTTAATAAGTAAATTAATGAGGTCTATGGATTCAAGGTCATTACAGAAATATATAATGCATTTTATTCAGAAGCCTAAAGACAAAGGAAAATGAGAAAAAGAAAAAGATTCTCAATTTCACTTAAAAAATCTTTCAATTGTAGAATAGTTTTGAATAGACCAAAAAAAAAAAAAAAAAAAACCCCACACACCTACAGCAATAGCACAGAAAATTCTCAAAAATCCAACATCTTACATTAGTATGGTACATTTGTTACAATTAATGAGCCAATTCTGAAGCAATATGACTATTGAAAGACTACATCTTATTCTGGTTTCCTTTTCTTTGTTCTCTTTTTAACTTAATGTGCTCTTTTCTTTTTCCTGTTTTGAATCCCATGCAGGTTACCACACTCCATTACACTGAATTATGATTTCTCCTTAGGCTTCTCTGAACTATGAGAGTTCTTGGACTTTGCTTAATTTTTTATGAGCCAAATAATTTTGAGGAGTTCTGATCAGGTAGAATGTCTTGCAAACAGAAATTGCATCATATTTTTCTCATGATTAGACTGGGAATGGGTTTCTCTGATGCCTCAGTGGGTATAGAATCTGCCTGCGATGCAAGAGATGGGAGTTCAATCCCTAGGTCAGGAAGATCCCATGGAGGAGGAAATGGCAACCCAGTCCAGTATTCCTGCCTGAAAAATCCCATGGACAGAAGAAATTGGCGGGCTATAGTCCAAAGGGTCACAGAGTCGGACACAACTGAGCAACTAAGCAGAGACTGGTATTATGAGTTGGGGGCAGAAAGAAGAAAATTGAAATAAAGGGTCATTTTCATTAAATTGTATCAATGATTAACATGGCTATCATGGCTGACATTGACTTTGATCACTTGGCTGAAGTCTTGTCAGATTTCTCCACTGTAAAATTGTTCTCCCCTCCTCCTCTCTCCTTTACATACTGGACTTTTTGGAAGAAGGTCATTATGTGCAGCCCACATTTAAAGAGTAGAAAGCCATCTCACATCTGGAGAGGACAGAGTATGCACATAAATTATTTGGATTCTTTTGCTTGGGAGATTTGCTTCTTTTTTTGTTTATGTACTTATTCAGTCATTTATGTCAGGATGGATTCATGATATTTATTTTATACTTGGGGTTGTAATCCAGAACTACTTTATCTTGTTGCCCAATTGTTCCTGCTTTGGCCACTGAACCCTGTTTTCAGCTGGCTTCTAGGAATTAGAGATCAAGTAATAGGTGAGTCATGGGCTTTCTATCATTTCTAAGCCCTCCCAGATGACAGAGCAAGGAAATACATGTATATATTAGGTTGGCCAAAAAAATATTATGGAAAAACCTGAAGGAACTTTTTGGCCAGTCCAATACTAACCCATTCATATACTCACATCTGTAGATGTTTCTGTATGTAACCATTTGTATGATGTTAACCTAAGCATTACTGTACACTGAGCTCTCCAATACCAATCCATTAACACACAGTTCAGTCTAGCTTCTCCACCTTGCTTACCTTTAAATTTCTACTCCAACACTGAGAAATTTTGTTTCTGTCAAGCATGATCCAATTTGCTAATTTTTAAGTTCCAGTAAACATGTATAGTGGTAACAAATTGTGAAGTCATACTCCCATGGGAAGCAGCTTTATCAGCTAAAGTATGGCGCTTATATATTGTTTCTTTTGCTTTCAGTGTTACAGATATCACTAATTGCAAAAGTTACTTGGATCAGCCTCTTTCCCCCCAAATTCTTCAGAAAAGGTGATTCACATGTTTGTAATAAAGTTACATTGTTTACCACACCTAGAGACAAATGAATATGAAAACACGATGATTCAAAAGCTATGGGATGCAGCAAACACAGTTCTAAGAGGGAAGTTTATATTACATTCTTTATTATGTCATGGGATCACCAACTTCTGAAATGACTAACACTGGCATACATTAAGGCTTAATCTTTGTGCTATAAAAGTCTATGAGTATTGACAATTATTATGCATAGCTTCATGTATCTGCTGTTACAGAATTATAAAGAATGGTTTCACCACCCTAAAACTTCCCCTGTGACTCATCTATTTAACCTTTCTTCCCGCTTACCTCCATACGGGTTCCTAACATTCTGTGACCTTTTTGCCATATCTGTACTTTTGCCTTTCTCAAGATGTCATGCAACTGCTATCATACAGCACATGGACTTTCCTGGTTAGCTTTTATATATGAATGTACTAAAGTTTATCTATTCTACTATTGAAAGTCAGTTTGGCTGATTCCAGCTGTGATTTTATTTTAGTATTAAAAATCAATCAACCTAATCAATCAACTCTCCTAATACTTGTACAAGATATCTATCCCAAAAGTTATAAAACATAAATAAGACAAATTAAAGAAGACCAAAATAAAATGAAAAACAATCCCTGTTCATAGATGGGCAGACTAAGTACCGGAAAGATGTCAGTTCTTCCAAAATAATCTATAAATACCATATAATTACAATAAAAATTCTAGTAATTTTCCTAGAAACTAACAAACTCTTTAGAAAATGTATATGGAAATGCAAAAGGTCAAGTATTGTCAAGATAGTCATGAAGAAGAACAAAGCTGATGGACTTATACTGAAAGTATCAAGACTTTAAAAAATCTATTACTTACTATAATAACACATCATTGTCTTGGCACAGAATAGATAAAATAAACAATGGAATGAAGTAAAACTCCTAGAAATTCACTCATTTTTACTTGGTAACCTAACATACAACAAAAGTGGGAAAGTATGGTATTTTGTATACTGATACTATCTCTGCCAATTAGGCTAGTTGCAAACCTACATTAAGAAGGAAAGATAGAAGTTTTAAACGACAGCATCAGAGAAAATGTTGTGGTTGACTAGATTTTCTTAAGCAGGATAAGCAAAGAATTAACAATAAGGAAATAATAAATTTTTTCTGTGTTAAAATTGAGAATGCTAGTTAACTAAAAGATGCAAATTAAAATAGAGAAAATGCACCCTGCATGGAGTAAGAAAATTTGGGTGAGAGGGGTTAGACAGACTAATCATATTTATTATTAACTCCTAAAATTCAATAAGAAAAATACAGAAATAGTTCAGTAGGAAAGATAGACGAGATGATGAGACACATCAGAAAGTAAGATATCCAAGGGGCTAATGAAGCTATGAAAAGTGCTTAGATTTATCACCAGAGAAATGCAAAATTAAAACAATAATAAAATAGCACTAAAGAATCATCAGAAGTGTCAAAATGATAAAAATGGAAAAATATCTGGTTATTATTTGAATATTCAATCAAAATTCTTATATACTTATACTTGGAGGGTATTGGTATAACTACTTTGAACATCTGCCTTATCTACTCATGTTGAGCATATTTCTCCTAGTTGTATGCTCCCTGTCTGCAGGGAACTGTAGACTGAAAACTATAGTTTTTAGTTGAAACTCTGTCCCCATTAATCAGGAATCCCTCATTCCCCTCCCCAATCCCCCACCTGGGCCCCTAGCATCTACCAATGTACTTTCTGACTCCACGACTTTGACTATTCTAGGTATCTTGTATAAGTGGAATCATACAGTGTTCTACAGATTGTACTTTCTTTCACTTTTCACTAATTATCAGGGAAACGCAAATCAAAACTACAAATGAAATGAAATGCAAATGCAAATGTATAATGTATTATTTTTAGTCCCTGTTAATTTTTTTCTTACCCACATAACACTCAACTCTTCTGTTCTCTGTACTGTTCCCTTCTATGTGGAGAAATAAGGTTTGCACACATCCAGACATGATTTTAAATGAAGCCATTGTCTTTATAAGGGACCCCCAAGCCATAAAAATCACCCTAGAGACAAAGAACTAATTTATCCACAATAGGATCTTCATGACCACGACTCTCTGTAGACAGCAGGAGGGAAATGGAAGCTGGCTTTACCAGCCCCCTCCACCAGTCTGGTATAGTTATTGTTCTCTCTTCAGACAAAAGATACTTGAATTTGGGGGTGGGGTGGCCCCTGATCCTTATCTTCACAGATCTTCTGACATTTTTCCCAATACCTCTTTCCCATAACCTACTTGTGTTCATGTGGTGACAAATGAAGGATGTTTCACACCCTCCGCCAGGAAACCATTTCTTCACACTGTGAAATATACATCTAAGTTGCATCGCCATTACTAACATAATTCATCTTACCTCAACTATTTATTAATAGTACAATGTGTAATCCCCAAATGCCTTGGATGACACTGCTCTGACTGAGTGTTATTTAAAAGCATGCTTTAGGAAAAAATGCTATAAATTATGCCTCCTCCGTTATTTTAATTTTCTTTTATTGCATCTTGGCAATGCACAGGAAGCATACATTGAAGTAATGAGACATTACACAGCATGGATTAATTACCACAATATTAACAGATCCTGTGGCTATGGCTGTGGCTGTGCCCTTAGAGCTTACAATGGCCAATGGGGGCAAAATTTGAAAATAAATAAAAAAATAAATTACCTGGCTTTTTTTCCCTCCAAAACAGAACAGATATTATAAATATTTACCAAAGATTGACATTCTTTTATTTTTCATGCATTTCCTTCAGTTCTTCAAAGACAGCAACTCTTAAAAGATGTGATGTGTGTGTATAGATACAAATATAGATATATGTGTGTATATGTATGTATACATATGACTCAAAAACTATTCACTATCATTATACTATTGCCAATTATGGTAGTACTGCATAGTTGGCTTTCCTCCGTTTATGGAGGTCTCCTTTGCCCTACCCATCTTGACATGCACATCCCTAAGAGCCTTATGATATTCTTCTCCAGCCCCTTTTTAAGTTAGTGTGTCAAAGTACTTACAAATGATGTTCTTAATTTCTTATTTATTGTTGTAATTCAGATGGTTACTGAGAATCTCATGAAGTATCCAAGGCAATGATAATTTAAAACTAGCTTAATTTAAAAGTAAAGTGAAGTGAAGTTGCTCAGTCGTGTCTGACTCTTTGCGACCCCGGGGACTGTAGCCCGCCAGGCTCCTCTGTCCATGGGATTCTCCAGGCAAGAATACTGGAGTGGGTTGCCATTTCCTTCTCCAGGGGATCTTCCCGACCCAGGGATCAAACCCAGGTCTCCTGCATTGCAGGCAGATGCTTTAACCTCAGAGCCACCAGGGAAGCAATTGGATATATGTGTTCTGTTCTAAGATTTCCACCAAGAACCATGGAGCTTCAATCCTGAGTTACTTCTGGTTCTGCATTATCAGTTCAGTTCAGTTCAGTTGTTCAGCTGTGTCCGTGGTTCTTCATAATGAATAACCACATTTCTGCTTCTCTGTGTGAAAACTCTTTCCCTAAGAACTATAAATTTGACAGGAGACTCAATGCCTTCTTGTGACTTCTAGATGATTTCTTTCTTTTTTTTTTTTTTCTGATTTCCAGAGAGAACTTGAAAGGGACATAGTTCACATTATGTCTTGTATAACTTTCTACCACATTTTTGGCTCTGCCCTTCTCTGCCAGTTTTAGCTTTCTTTCCACTTTGTTCTGGATAATTCCCAAAATTCAGAATTCTTCTCTGTTTTCAGGGCAGTATTTCTTCTCTGTCTGATATCTTAATACTGTCACCCTCTATTCCCTTCTATTCAACATAGTTATCAAGACACTCTTTTCCAGATAAAAGACAATGTTTGCTTCAACAGAACATCAAGTATCAGCTATTATGATAACACTATTTTTCCTGTTGAGAATGTATGTTTGGAAAACTATGCATACATCCCCTCTAGACAAAAAGGTAAACTTAAAAAAGTATAAAGACACTGATTTTGTTTTGCTTTGCATTCAAAATCATCAAAAGTTTAGTTTCCCCTAATCAACTTAAAAATTTTGTGTGATCCCAAAGAGAGTACTGACAAAGATTTTATGGACCTAGAAAGTTGATTCTAAAATCCATAAAGAAAAATAAACATATAAGAATAATTAAGAAAACATTGAAAATGAAGAACCAGGAAAGAGAATTACTCTAAGAGCTATTAAAACATGGTACAAAGACTTTCTGTGTAAATGCTATGATACTGGTGAATGAATGGGTAGGGGAATGTAATAATACGGAATAGAGCAGAAATTTGAGAAATATAACCAACTTCCTTTGGAAATCCAGGATGTGAGAAAGATTGTATCTAAAATGAATGAATCAAGGATAGACTTTAAAATAAATAATAACAACTATTTTAAAATATAAAAAATTAGTTACTGTCCATAAATCATTTGCTGTTTGTAGTTGAGTGGCTAAGTCATGTCCGGCTCTTTGCTACCCTATGGACTTTAGCTTGTCAGGCTCCTCTGCCCATGGGATTTTCCAGGCAAGAATAATGGTGGGGTTGCCATTTCCTTTCCAGGGGATCTTCCAGACCCAGGGATCAAACTTGTGTCTCCTGCTTGGCAGGAGGGTTCTTTACCATTGAGCCACCTGGGAAGCCCCTCTTATATTACAGAGAAGTAAAAATGTGAATCTATGCAATACTGGGAGAAAATCCAATTCCTTTATAATTTAAATATAAGGAAAAGCTCTCTAACTATGACCCAAATTCTATACTAAATAAAAGTAAACATGGATAAATTTGACTGCATAAAATAAAAATAAAAATAAAAATGAATGTTTCATGAGAAAATCTTTACAAGCAAAGATAAAATAGAAATTAAAAATTAGAATAAAATATTTGCAACATATGTACAAAATAAATGTTAATATTCCTAATATAAAAAAGAACTTTTATAAATTGAAGAAAAATACCAAAAATCTTGTAGAAGAAGGGCCATAGACTTAAAAAGTTGGCCACAGATGCAAACAGCTAATTTACCATAAATATATAAAATGGTGATTAAATTTACAAGATGTACAAACGTAAATTAAAACTATATTGAGATATAGTTTCTCAACTATTATACTGGCAAAAAATTTAAATGTTACTGCAGCTTTGGGTACAAAATTCAGCAGTATCTAACAAAGCTGCACATGCATTTACATGTTATCAAAGAAATGACTTCTAGGAAACCACTCTGAAGAAAAATCCTCAAAAATAAGAATTTCATGTGGAAAAATTTCAGGATTATTTGTATTGCCAAATATTGCATGCCTGAGTATCTAGACAGAGAAATTGAGTTGAATACACCATGGCGTATTTATTAAATGAAGTACTATGAAGTTGCAACTAAAAATAAATAAAATAAAATAAAATGGTGTGATTTTTGGTATGAAGAAAGCAAACAACAGATCATATATAGTATGCAAGAAATTAATGGAAATAATTATAAACATATTAAATATAATGTAATATATAAAACATTTTACAATTATATATTTATAATTTTTTCTTTACCAAAAAAAGAGGAAGGACAAAGCAGAAAATGTTGACACAAACACCTATCAGGAGTTCAGGGCATGTGTGGGAGAAATAAATTAAAAGACATTATAAAATACAAAAGGGATGCATTTATACAAAGAGATGCCATGGTATCGCTTTTGATTCATGGAGGCATCCGATGTTCTAAAACAAGACAAAATAAACAAACCAAAAAATTCCACTAAGTCCATTAAAGGGAGAGAACTAAAACAAATCATACCAAGACAAATATACCCAATTTAATCCAAAATAGACAATATGGCCAAATTAAAGGAAAAATGAACAAAATAACAAATATAAGTTAATATTTGTTATAAAATAAATAAACAATAAAATAAATAATAATAAACAATAAATAAATATAAATATAAATAAATAAACAACAAAAATAACTTAATTCAAGTGAAGTGCTATGCACAGAATTTGATTCATTTACCTTTTTATGCTCACTTGGGATGGGAGGAAATTAACTAAGCTCTTTGTCTTAAGTTTGTTTAAGTTGTATGGGTGAAGCAATTCTGAAATTATTTTAGTGTAATGTAAGATTGTGCAAATAAGGAAAAGTGCTGATACTGATTAGACTGAGTTCGCACTATGGACAAAAATGGACACAAACATGGAATGAAGGAAAGCAAGGAAGAATTTTGTGGAGATGAATCAAACAAGAAGTTTTAACACTTCTGCTGGGAAGAGGGTCTCTAAGTAACAAATGGCCCCAGAATAAGTATTAATTATCACATGTAAAGGACTTCCTTGGTAGCTCAGCTGGTAAAGAATCTGCCTGTAATGCAAGAGACCATGGTTCGATTCCTGGGCCAGGAAGATACTCTGGAGAAGGGATAAGCTACCCATTCCAACATTCTTGGGCTTCCCTGATGGCTTAGATGGTAAAGAATCTGTCTGCAATAAAGGAGAACTGGGTTTGATCCCTTGGTGGGAAGATCCCTTGGAGGAGGGCATGGCAACCCACTCCAGTATTCTTGCCTGGAGAATCCCCATGGACAGAGGAGCACGGCAGGCTGTAGTTCACGGAGTTGCAAAGAATCGGACACGACTGAGCGACTAAGCACACATGCACACTGCATGTAAAACTTGGTCTTATGGTAGAGGTACATCAACGGCATGGTTATAACATCTCTTGTTAAGACCTCAGAAATGTTTATAGTGCTGTTTTGTGCATACTCTCAGGTAGAAAATTGGGAGGGCTACCAGTAACATTAAGCATAATGACCCGCAGCACACACGGACAATCCCAAGTCAGAGAGGGACCAGTCTCCAGGATATTAGTGAATGTAACTTTTATGTAAGACATAAATTATAATTTGATGCTTATAAATCCTATAATATTTTAATGAAATTGTTAAAGTGACAGAGACAGTTCAAAAAGAAAAGGGTCTTCTGAATTCCCCATCTTCTGCAAGGAGGCACCAGGCTATTCAGTAGCAACACAGGTCTTCCCTCACGGACAAGGAATAATGACTTTGATGGGGAAGAAAAGTTCAGAGCCCAGGAAAAAGAGCTGCGGAGAACTGCTTTGTGTATGTGTGTGTGTGTGTGTGTGTGTGTGTTTATGTGTGCACACGTGTTCTTGCATCCATTTGGGGAGATGGGGAAAACAGTCCCTTTCAAACATGTTGTTTCTGTTTGATTTGACTTCTCCCTGCCACAGTCATGTACTTTCCTAACATTAAGAAAATAGGAGAAACTGCCACTTGTCTGTGTCATTAAATACCTAAAATATTAGATCTTCAATCTTAAATATTTTCCAGTGACTATTATTGAACAGATCTAAAAGGTAACATACAATTACACTGTATTCTCACATATTTATAAAAGCAAACCATTAAACTGTTCTTTTAAAAATTAGTCAGGAAATATGCTGTTTAATTATGTAATTATTTGGATTAGAATACTGGGAGTCATGCTTCTCTTAAATTGAAAAATGTAAATAAAAGTGGATTAAAAACCTAACTAGGATAGGATATTCTCTCTTTCTCTCCTCCTTTTAAAGATTCTTTCCCATACACTTAATCATACAGACCAGACACTGTGTATTTCACATACTATTTTATACATATCATAATATTTAGTTCACAAAACTCTAGTATTAGTTATTGGCTTAGATTTATAGATGGTGACTACACGTCTCTGAGAAATCAGTTTATTTGTACAGGATTACTGTTGTAGGCATGAAATTGAGATTTGATTGTCTGATTCGAAAATCCACTTTCACAGTTGACGGGGAATTCTGTGGAAAAAGTGCCAAGTTCCTGTCCCTAATATCCAAGTCATTAGGCCCCCTTGCTCCATATCTTTTGTGTGTACACTATGAAAACAAGCACCCCTTCTGATGGTATCCCAAACAAGAACAAAGTGAGAAAACGATAGAACCAAGTGCCCAAGTTTATCAACCATGCTGGCTGGCCTTTCGAGGTGACTGTAATGATCAGAATAGTCCACGAGGTCACCTCCTCCAGGATCTGTAGAAACAGGAGCCTCCTCCTTACTGCATTATATTTATAAATATGCCCTCCTCTCCTGTTTTATGTCCTTTATGTAACTTCACAAAGACTGTTTTGCGAAAGAAAATAAAATACACATTGATTAAAAAAGAAAAGGAAAGTGAAGTCACTCAGTCGTGTCTGACTCTTTGTGACTCCATGGACTGTAGCTTACCAGGCTCCTCCGTCCATGGGATTTTCCAGGCAAGAATACTGGAGTGGGTTGCCATTTCCTTCTCCAGGAGATCTTCCCAATCCAGGGATAAATATGACCTCCTCTCCTGTTTTATTTCCTTTATGTAACTTTACAAAGACTGTTTGGGGAAAGAAAATAAAACACACATTGATTTAAAAGACTGTGCAATTTTGTTTCGTTAAGGTTAATTTTAAATTTAATCAACAAACATTGAATGGAAATAGAATCTAATACTTCTTACTGGATTTTATAACCCCCCAATTTGACCTACCTAACCCCTATACCACTGTTCTGAAAAATATAGCTGATTATAGTGATTCCTGGCCCTTCTTTCACTTTATTCCACTAACTCTCTATTAGAATTTACCTGTCACATTAGAGTCTCAAAATGGACATTTGTGTCTATCCTTTGCCATGCTATTTCCTCATCAACCCAATGTTTAAAAACTTATTTTGTATGAAGAGAAACAGATGATAAACTACACTGTCTTTTCAACTCTACTCTCACATACATGTAAAAAGAAGACTTGAAACTAAATTATAATGGCAGCATTATAAATTTGGACAGAGGTGAAAACAGCAATGATGTTTCCTAATTCATGACTGAAGAAGCTGTAAGAAGCCAGACATACATTCCTAAGATACTTAGAAAAGTAAGTTTCCTCACTGTCAGCAACAAGTAGAATAATAAAGCTCCAGAATGACTTCTGAGAGTTTTGCTAAGTTTGATAAATAGTCATATATTATAATCATAGTTACTTTAAATACTTTATAGAAATTACTCAAGTAGTATTCTAAACTACTAGAAATGTCTCAAAGTTTTCTAGATATCTTTCAGTGTATGTATTATCACTGTAGATTGTTATAAGAGGTTTGAATGATACAAAAAGCTCAGATAATTTTTCTGAGGATAATTTAAGTTTCAACATTTAGTTTTTATTTTTCTATATGACTCAGGTTGGTTACAAAATTGTATACCCTTTTAATCAAAACCCATTGAAATTACACACTTTAAATTGTTGAGTATTGTATATGTTATACTTCAAGTAGGGAAAAAAAGAAGAGGCAATTATTCAGTCACTAGATTATCAGCTAACTGAAGAACTCATGAATACAATATCAACCAGTTCCAACAAAAATTCCCATAAAGAATTATATAGAGAATTATAAAATGTACAAGATGAAAATCGATCAGATTTGGGCTATATAAAAAATGTATAAGTGGAATTATAGAGAAAAGAGAGTGGAATTTGATATCTGAAAACAAAATCCCTGAGAAAGTATTACACTATTAAAAGATACATCTAAAAACAAAAGGAGCTCATCAAACACTAAGCAGGACACACATACATACACACACAATGTGAACTTTGGTACATCATGCAAACAATGCTGATAATCAGAGAGAAAGAAATATTATTAAAAGCAACACAAGATCAATAATAGACACTATCTTTAAAGGAAAAAAAATAACTAAGTTAATTTTCAAGTACATATGGTCAGGATAAGAAAATAGTCAAAATGTAGTTAAAGAAAATAATGTCTGACTTAGCAGATAATCCATGGAAGGCAACTTAAAAATGAGGAAGCACATACTGCTTTAAAATTTAAAAGTTAAAATACGAAGAGTAAACGGTAAAAGTAATGATTTTCATTAGGTTGTAATCAGTCTAGGATGCATTCTATCATTTCTAAAATACATAATAAAATTTACAAACTAATGTATTAGTTTGTATTAATGTATTAATAAATTAAATGTATTAATAAAATACATGTATTAATGTATTAATTAATGTATTAATGTATTAACTAATGTATTAATAAAATAAAATAGATTAATTCAAATGAAGAAAAGAAAGAATAACAAAAAGTATCAGAAAACACAAGACAAATGGAAAATAAAGATGGGAGCTATAAACCTACTATCTCATTAATAATATTGGGTGAATTATTCCAGGTGACAGTTTTCAGATTTTCAGGTTATTTAAAAGCAAAAATCAAATATATACTATTCTTAACTAAAGACGAACATTGTATGTTTAACATTTACAGCAATGACCTCAGGAAGAAAAAGGTCCACATTCCCTCATGCTGATCAACAATCATTCATTTCTTATAAGAAAAGCAAAACAAAATGAAGCGAATAAACAGAATATCAACTAAAAAATGCTTTGGTTTATCTGAAGCAAAATAATAAGATACAACTACATTTTCTTTCAAAGTTCATTTGTTTACTTCCTTGGAGTATTTATTTATTTAGGCATTTACTTACTCTCTTCTTTTAGATATTTAAAATTCTCTTGACAGGAAAACCCATATGACACGCTATGAAGGCATTAACATCCCCATCACTTATTTCCCCAGCGTTTCAATGTTCCCTTCATGAAAATCTTTTTATAATTTTGTTATATTAGCAAAAACAATTTTATATGCAACTCAGAGGATAATTTGAGTTCCATTTTGAATTTAGCATGGTAGATCAAATTCCACATGAAATTTAAAAACTCAATTTATATAACCAGGTGACCAATTATAGAGTAGCTTTCAACAATGAAATCTGGCACCTTTTCTCTTTCACTATACCCAGATCAGACAAAGTCTCTCTAATAAAGGGCTTAACAAGTGGGAATTACAGCTTATGATATTTGTAGGAGAATGCTAACTTTTCTCACGTTTATCTATGCAATTGGCTATAAATGAAAAATAAATTTCTGATGTCCTAGTTCCAGCAATAGAGAGTTAGATGCATTGAAAATTATTTTCCCACTAATGCTCTAACATGTTTTAAAGTTACACTGATGAAAACAAACAAAACAACTGCAGCAGCTTTTAAACTAATAATACAAACCCATGGATAATTTCCTCTAACTAGCTCAGAGATGTGAATGAATATATCATCAGTTCAGTTCAGTTTAGTCACTCAGTCGTGTCCGACTTTGCAACCCCATGAATCGCAGCACACCAGGCCTCCCTGTCCATCACCAACTCCTGGAGTTCACTCAAACTCATGTCCATTGAGTCGGTGATGCCATCCAGCCATCTCATCCTCTGTTGTCCCCTTCTCTTCCTGACCCCAACCCCTCCCAGCATCAGGGTCTTATTTTCCAATGAGTCAACTCTTTGCATGAGGTGGCCAGAGTATTGGAGTTTCAGCTTCAGCATCAGTCCTTCCAATGAACACCCAGGACTGATCTCCTTTAGGATGGACTGGTTGGATCTCCTTGTAGTCCAAGGGACTCTCAAGAGAATATATCATAGCAAGGAACAATTTCACTCAATGAGTTCTACCTGCTGGCATCTCAATTCATTACAGATTGAGTAAGAGCTTTTATTTGAAGTAAGACTCTCAAACTGGCTCTTGAGCAAACCTAACCCTGAGAGGAGACAGCTGTGAATATATGCAGAACTTTTCATTCTCTGGGATGGCCTGTGTTCCAAACATCTGTCTTCTATGCACAGTTACTTGGTGCAGTATTCCCATGACATAAATGATTTCTTACAATTCTGCACAGGTTTTAATATCCTTACTGTGGTTTGGCTTTTTCCTGAGGAGCTACCATCATCCAAACATTATAACAATATCCCCTTCTCATTTTATCTCTGTCTTCTCTCTGATATGGCACAGATATATGAGTGTCTGTCAGTTAAGTAAGGAACCCTAACAAATTAAATGCCTCAACTCCCCAGAAATTTGCAAAGAGAAGTTAAATGCAGCCCAACTCCAGAGAACTTTTTGTATCTTTGGCTGCTTTTGAAATATTTTCAAAAAAATTATAAAGAGACTCTTGCTTTTACACCAGCATTAAAAAGTAATATGTGAATCTCTCCTCTCAAGTTAAAAGAGAAATGGGTAGTTAGTACTGTTCACTGCTCATTGCCTCACTGCTCCTTCACTTGACTGATGTCTGAGGCAGGAACAAGATACCTTCGATGAGGAACTTAAGATTCAGGGAGGTCAAATGATTTATACAAAGTTAAACCTAGACCTCCCAGTTTCAAGATTCTAAAGTAAGTCTTTTAATGTTGCCTCTACATTTATCAGTTATATGCTAAGTCTTATCGTGCCTGGTATTCTTGTATTTCCTCAATAATCATGGTTAGTTTCCTATGGCTGCTAAAACAGAGCCACAATCAGTGAGACTTACAACATTTATCGTCTCAAATTTCTGGAGGCCGGGAGTCTAAAATCAAAGTGATAGCAGGGCCAGGCTCCCTTAAGCCTGTAGAGGGAGCATCCTTCCTTGTTTTTCCCTGGCTTCTAGTGGAGGACACCAGTCTTGTTGGATGAAGTCCCACCCTAAAGACCTTATCTTAACCTGAGTAAATCTACAAAGAACCTATTTCCAAATAAGGGCAGATTCACAGGTAATGGGGGTTAGATCTTTAACATATCATTTTAGGGACACAGTTCAACATGCAACAAATCATGAGTCCATTACAGACAAAGGAGCTGCTCTTCTCCTCTTCTGTGTCACCTGTGTGTTCTCTCTTGTGTCTCTGTGTGTATGTTAAGTCGCTTCGGTCATGTCCACCTCCTTGTAACGCTATGGACTGTAGCCCTCCAGGCTCCCCTGTCCATGGGATTCTCCAGGCAAGAATACTGGAGTGGATTGCCATACCCTCCCCCCAGGGGATCTTCCCGACCCAGGGATGGAACCTGCATCTCTTATGTTCTTGCATTGGCAGGCGGGTTCTTTACCACTAGCGCTACCAGGGAAGCCCATGTCACCCACATCTGTTACCATATTGCTGATCACATATTTGATATTTGAAGCACTACAGAATATCAATTCTGTAGTGAAAACTGACTTATGGCAGCAAAAGTGACTCACAGATAGAAAACTGCTTTGGACAGGTGAAAAACAAGTTCAGGGAATGCTCAAAGATATAATAAGGAGCATCTGTTAATGGGAGAACCAGAGACTCAGACAAGAAGTCAAACTATTTGGCTGTGGCCCTATCTGTGATACTGACTAATTTCATGACCATATAACTGTTTCTTCATTAATTATAAGAGATAGTTTCTCTTCTGCCTATCCTACTTAGATATTGTAGATGCAGAAGACAGTGGATGTAAAAAACATTTGATGCCAAGCAAATCCCAGGCATCGGTACTAACATGACTCTACACTACCGAAGTGCTCTCTGGGTGCCAGAAAAGCCACAGAGGTGCAGCAGATGCTCTTGGTGCTCTTCCCAGATTCATTCTAATCCCCTTTACTGCTCCCCTGAAATCGTATTTGAGCCTCTGTTAGCTTTCCTGTTAAGGGCTTCCACCAACAACTTTCTTTAGAATATGCCTTTGGGCTACCAGGGGCACTTCGTTTTTATGAAGTTCTAGAGATTTCCATGAGTCATCCCACCCACCCTGTTTCACAACAGCTCACGACCAGTAAAGATTTGGTAAATAATACAAAAGCTCAACTTTTATCGACGTAGGACGAATTCTGAATTGTTTAGATTCTGATGCTTCTTGTGAAATCAGATGGAGAACAGGGCTTCAACTGAAATTGAATTCTAGCTTGGCTTTATTTTCATTGAGGTACTTTCCCCACCCAGTTACTAGTTTCTCTGTGAACATTTACTTAATAAATCCACTTGAATACATACTCTAAATTTGGGCGCTCCTTTTAGAAAATCTGACCTAAGACAGCTGGTTCTTCTAAGGAGAAGACTCCGGATGTGAAGCACTCTTTGGCTAGCTGGCAACCAGGCATCCATTACCAGTGGAAAGTGGAATACTGGTAAATAACTACTGGCCTGCAGTGGCACTACAATGGCTAAGGCTTTTATCTCTGCCGAACTGGGGCAAGATACTGATGGGAGGAGTTGTGCAGTAACCTCCAGGATTTGACAGGTACGGGAAAAGTAGTAATCACAAGGGCCTCAGAATAGGGTGATTACAGCTGAGCACCACTGAAACACTGAAAAGAGAAATGACAGATGTGACCAAATAACAATTTAAAGTAATATATGGAATGACAGAATGTACATAGCAGTATTACTTGTAATAGCCCCAAACTGGAAACTCAATTGCTAATCCATGGTTGAATACGTAAAGACATATACACAATGATATTGATATTTATTGAACTAAAGAAATCACATGAAAGAGTAAATAGTCCATAGTTATACTCTAATGTAAATTTCAAAAACAGTCAAGACTATACATGTTGTCAGCAAGGAGGCTACATTTATACAATAGGGACCAACGTGGAAAAGATCATAAGGGAAAGGATGCTGGTGCTGGAGGAGGTCTGTTCTTAGTCTGAGTGTTGACTGCATGGGTATGTTTGGTTTAGAAAAAAATCCATGAGCTCTGCACTTTACATGGGCATGCAGGTATCTGGATAGTCATTACATGTCTGATGTGTATGTATAAAGATTATGTGAAGTGAAGTGAAAGTGTTAGTCGTTCAGTCATATCCAACTTTTTGTGACCCCATGGACCTCTTTGTAGCCCACCACTCTCCTCTTTCCATGGAATTCTCCAGGCAAGAATACTGGAGTGGGTAGCCATTCCCTTCTCCAGGGGATCTTCCAGACCCAGGAACTGAACCCAGAATCTTTTGTAAGGTAAATCCAATACTGGACTGTATTACCCAGTTTTCTTTAAGTGTAAAAAGCACAGTCATAAACTGGCTGCAATCTGTTATTATGAAGCTAATGCAGTTAGTGTGGTTCTTTCTCTCACAATATGAGCTTCTGTGATGACAAAAATCTGCCCCGCAACAAATGTTCAAGTGTCTGAAGAGCAACACTCTCAGATCTTCCTTTTCCCTCTAGTCAAAAATCAGAATGACTAAATGCACCTCAGTATTTCCTCCCACTGTACATTATAAAGTGAAGTTAAATCTGCCATCTGCCGTTCTTTTGTTCTGAACTAGATCATTTTCATATTTCTTCTGATTACTGCTCTTATTCATGCTTTGCTGCACAGATGACATTTAGAGATGAGAAAAAAGAGCTATTATTTCCCTAGAAAGGGGGTAAGCAAGATCTATATGGATATATTTCTTAACAGGAATTTGTAACTGATGAATTCTGCATGCAGTAAGGAGCTTACCCTCAGTAAGGAAAGCCATGGTTCTTATTTTCTGGCTCAACAGAAATGTTGAATTTATTCCAAGTTTATTTGCTTAGAGAATCCTCTATCATTGGCTGACAACCATTAATAATGACCCTCAAATAATTTTTTCCAATAGACTTTTTAATAGGTATGTAGAAATTTTCAGAGCCTTTAGAATATTAATGGTTAACCTCTAAGCTATGGTTTTTCCAGTAGTCATGTACAGATGTGAGAGTTGGACTACAAAGAAGGCTAAGTGCTGAAGTATTGATGCTTTTGAACTGTGGCACTGGAGAAGTCTCTTGAGAGTCCCTTGGATGGCAAAATCGAACCAGTCACTCCTAAGGGGAATCAACCTGAATATTCATTGGAAGGACTGATGCTGAAGCTGAAGCTCCAATACATCGGTCACCTGATGCAAAGATTCAATTCACTGGAAAACACCCTGATTCTGGGAAAGATTGAGGGAAAGATGAGAAGGGGATGACAGAGGATGAGATGGTTGGAAGGCATCACTGACTCAAAGGACATGAGTTTGAGCAAACTCTGGGAGATAGTGAAGTCTGTCATGCTGGAGTCCATGGGCCATGCAGAGAGTCGGACACAACTTAGTGACTAAACAACAACAAATAATAGATACAAGGGATACTGAATACATTTTTCCCCCCAGATATGTTCAGTAGCTCAGCTGGTAAAGAATCTACCTGCAATGCAGGAAACCCCAATTCGATTCCTGGGTCAGGAAGATACCCTGGAGAAGGGATAAGCTACCCACTCCAGTATTCTTGGGCTTCCTTGGTGACTCAGCTGGTAAAGAATCTGTCTGCAATGCAGGATACCTGGATTTTATCCTTAGGTTGGCAAGATCCCCTGGAGAAGGAAAAGGCTACCCACTCCAGTTTTCTGGCCTGGAGAAAAGTTGCAAAGAGTTGGACACGATTAAGTGACTTTGATGACACAACTCTTTCAGGTGTTTCTGTATCTTGTCAAACATATGTTGAAAAACACTTGTCTAAGCTAACCCTATTAATATGTAAAACGGGACATTTAAGTATAGTGAAATGGAATTATTTATCCAAGGTCACTCAGTTGATTAGTGAATGACACCAGACAGTAGGGAAAGAGGGAGAGCACTTACTGACTAACATTCACCCAAACATTACCTATGAAAAATTGCAGTCATTTTTTATTTTTTAAATTTTTATTTATCTGAAAACAAGTTAATATCCAATGTATATAAACAGTTCATATAACCCAATAGTAAAATCCTCAAACAATCCATTTAATCTTTGTCTGGCTTTAGTATCTGGGTAGTGGCTGCCTCATAAACTGAGCTTGGAAATGGTTCTCTTACTGTTTTCAAAGATCTTTTGTGTCTTTCATTTTTCGACAGTTTGACTTTAATATGTATCTGTGAAGTATTTTGGGGTTTAGCCTCATTGCATATTTCTTATCTTCATGGACCAGGATGTAAATATATCTCACCAGATTTGGGAGATTTTCATCCTTTCTTTCATTCTCTCTTTCTTGGTCCTGCTGCTTGACTTGAACTCAGGCCCTGGGAGTGAACACAGGCCCTTGGCAGTGAAAGCAGAGTCCTAACAACTGGACCACCCGGTAATTCCCATTCATTATTTCTTTAAACAGACTTTCTGCCTCTTTCTCTCACTCATCGTCTGAGACTACCATTATAAGAATGTTAGCTCTGTTGAAGGTGTACTATAAAATCTCTAGGCTTTCTTTCGCTTGATCTAACCTACTGCTAAGAGTCTCACTACTGCATTTTTAATTTTATTCATTGTATTCCGAGCTCTAGAATTCCTGATTTTCCTATGATTTCTATTTTTTATTGAACTTCTTTATTGAATACATTTTGTTCACATATTGTTCTTTGATTTTGTTGAATTTCTATCTGTGTTCTCTTGAAGCTCACTGAGCTTCCTTAAAACAATTATTTTGAATTCTTTGTTAGGCAAATTGCAGATCTCCAGTTCTTTCAGATTGGCTACAGGAACATAATTTTGTTCCTTTTGTGTCATTGTTCCTTGACTTTCCATGTTCCTTGAAGTCTTTAATTGCTGCCTTTGCAACTGAAGAAGCAATCATCTCCCTCAGTCTCTACGATTTAGTTTTTGGAGAGAAACACCTTTACCAGCAGACTGGACAGGGATCTAAGACTCTCTTACATTTCTTTCTCATACATCAATGTGCTCATTCCACATTTCGTGGGGGATTTTCTTCTTAAGACTAAGTACCTTCTCTATTCTACAAAGCAAGAATGTGTGTTGATAATCTCATTTCTTTTCCTAGGGAGTTGTGATTTGCTCAGTTTTGTGTACATTTTCTCCATCACACAGAGCCAAGTTGTCTGAGATACCTGTTCTCAGAGTCTGCAGGGGTGTACTTGGATCCAACCTTGGAGAGGGAGAAAGTGAGGGACACAAAGCATTTGACATACTCATGCATCATGTGGGATGGGTTCACGACCAAGGTGTCCCAGGTAGCTCATGGGCAGGTTTCCCATTGGAGTCTATGGTGGAATGGGTGTGTGTGTGTGTTAGTTGCTTAGTCGTGTCCAGCTCTTTGCAGCCCCATAGGCTGTAGCCCACTAGACCCCTCCATCCATGGGATTCTCCAGGCAAGAACACTGGGGTGGGGTGCCCTTTCCTTCTCCTAGTGGGACTGGTAGGATGTACAACTTCTCTCCCCTGGTCTCAGCCTCTCCCAATGACTCAGCGGTGCTGATCTCCTCAGTAACTGAATGAGGAAAGAAGGGAGTGACATCTTGGACAGTGTCTGTAATGGCCAGGTCATCCAGGTACTCATTCACCCTATGCTTTCACTTTCACTTGTGGGAGAAATTACAGGCTAAGAAGGTCTCTCTAGGCACTGATCTATGCTACCTTGGAGAAGGGGTGACAAAAGTAAAGTAAAACTGTTCTTCTTATCCTCTTTGATGCACTGATTCTCAATTTTTTTTGCTCCAAAGTTGTGCTGTAATTTCACTGCTGGACTAGATAGTCCACAAAAGTATGAATTTGAATTTCTCCAAAGAAGACATACAGATGACCAAAAAAGACTTGAAAAGATGTTCAAAACCACTAATTATTAGAAAAATGCATATCAAAACTACAGTGAATTATCACTTCACGCCAGTTAAAATGGCCATCATCAAAAAGTCTACAAACAATAAATTCTGGAGAGGATGTGGAGAAAAGGGAGCCCTTTTACATTGTTGGTGGGAATGTAAATTGATACAGCCATTATGGAGAACATTACAGAGGATCCTTAAAAAACTAAAATTAGTACAACTATATGACCCAGCAACCCCACTCCTGGGCATATACCCTGAGAAAACCATAATTCAAAAAGATACATTCACCCCAATGTACATTGCAGCACTATTTACCCAGTACCCAGTACATGGAAGCAACCTAAATGCCCATCAAAAGAGGACTTGATAAAGATGATGTGTTATATATATACAATGTAATATTACTCAGTCATAAAAAGGAACACAATTGTGTCATTTGCAGAGATATGGATGAATCTAGAGGCTGTCATACAGAGTGAAGTAGGTCAGAAAGAAAAACAAAAACAAATATATACTAATGCATATATGTGGGATCTAGAAAAACGACAAAGATCATTTTATTTGCAGATCAGAAATAGAGACACAAATGTAGAGAAGAAACATATGGATACCAAGGGGTAAGGAAGGTGGTGGGAGGAATTGGGAGGTTGAGACTGACATCTCTCAGTCGTGTCTGACTCTGAGACCCTATGGACTGCAGCACGCCAGGCTTCCCTGGAGTAGGTCTGTCACCAACTCCCGGAGCTTGCTCAAACTCATGTCCATCGAGCGGGTGATGCCATCCAACCATCTCATCCTCTGTCATCCCCTTTTCCTCCTGCCTTGAATTTTTCTCAGCACTGGGTCTTTTCCAATGAGAAAGTTCTTCTCATACAATACAAATATACATATACTACTATGTATAAAATAGATAACTAATAAGAACCTACTCTATAGCACAGGGAACTCTACTTGGTCTCTGTGGTGACCTATAAGTGAAGGAAATCCAAATAAAAAGGGGATATACACACGTATGGCTGATTCACTTTGCTTTACAGCAGAAACTGACATAGCAGTGTAAAGTAACTATACTCCAATAAAAAAAAAAAACTTATACTTCTGTTGAGTGGTAGTGGTAGCTCACATTCTATCATCTTACTGACATTACTTCTTGATTCACATTTCAACACAATATTCAATGACTGGTCACTAGGTAGATTAAAAAACTGGTAAAGACTTTCTGGTTCTAACCTTAGTTTTAGAATGGCCACCATCTGACATAAGGCAAAATCATAGTCTCTCTAGACCTCAGTTTCCTCACGAAATATCACTAATTTATGAGGATGTCATAAAATAAAAATGTAAAAGCATGTGGCATATAACTCAAAATTAAATAGCTTCTCACGAAGCAAAAATGAAAGCTGAATGAGCAGCTGGGTCCGAAGCTATCACAAAGATGGGCGGCTTAATAACATAACCTCGGATGGGCTCAGTGGCATCAGACATTTTTGGGAGAATTATTAGGACACTGAAATATCACAACATTGAACTTTCTTTGCCTCTCAAACTAGATTATTTAATTATCCAATGCATATCCTACATAAACAATGAAACAATATCAAGCACAACAAATTGTGGGGCTTAAGGAGATTCATCGAAGACAATGGCACATCAATTTTTAAAGGTAGCCAGAGATGTTATAACAGATATAAGTATAGATATCAGTATTGATAGGTGCTCCCTGGTGTTCTAGTCATTCCTTTAAGTGGTAAGTAAATCCTGTTTATATAATCCTTCAAAAATGGTTATCAAGTACCCAGAACTCTCCTATAGTAAATCACTTGGTTATCCACTAAGAAGAAAGATACCTTCTGGTATAAATATATATCTTCATAAATAAAAAGTTCTTAAGGTAGAAACACAGTTACAAGTACTACCTTACACAGGATATCATAATGACTGATTAATACAGCTCCTATCACTGATATACCTCTAAGAGAGTTGTGATATTTTCATGAAAGACATACCATGAACGAAAATCACTCGGTGCAGGATTGTAGGGCACTGTAAGAAACATCTGAGGTAACAGAGGAGCATGAGGCGTTGCGTTCATGGATTGCGCTGCATCCTGGGGAGCAAAGTGAAGGAGGCACAGAGGGTCCTACTCTTCCCATGCTCTTGCTTCACATTCACACATTCTGTTAACTCCATCCGGGTCCTTGAGAGACAGCCTACACTATGTACTAGTGTTTAAAGCTGCATCTTCACTTTATACACAGGTTCTCCTACATAAACCTTCCAAAAGCATCACCAAGAAAAAGAAATGCAAGAAGGCAAAGTGGTTATCTGAGAAAAAAAGAGAAGTGAAAGGCAAAGGAGAAGGAAAGATACATGCAACTGAATGCAGAGTTCCAGAGAACAGCAAGGAGAGATAAGTTTCTTCTTAAGTGAACAATGCAAAGAAACAGAAGAAAACAATAGAATGGGAAAGACTAGAGATCTCTTCAAGAAAAATTAGAGATACCAAGAAAACATTTCATACAAGGATGGTCATGATAAATGACAGAAAAAGTAAAGATCTAACAGAAGCAGAAGATATTAAGAAGAGGTGGCAAGAATACACAGAAGAACTATACAAAAAAGGTCTTAATGACCTGGATAACCATGATGGTGTGGTCACTCACCTAGAGCCAGATCCTCGAGTGTGAAGACAAGTGAGACTTAAGAAGTATTACTATGAACAAAGCTAGTGGAAGTGAGAAAATTCCACTGAGCTATTTCAAATCCTAAAAGATGATGCTGTTAAAGTGCTACACTCAATATGCCAGCAAATTTGGAAAATTCAGCACGGCCACGGGATTGGAAAAGGTCAGGTCTCACTTCACTCCCAAAGAAAGGCAATTCCAAAGAATGCTCAAATTACTGTACAGTTGTGCTCATTGTGCTAGCAAGGTAATGCTCAAAATCCTTCAAGCTAGGTTTCAGCAGTACATGAACCAAAAACTTCCAGATGTACAAAGTGGATTTAGAAAAGGCAGAGGAACCAGAGATCAAATTGCCAACAATTGTCAGATCACAGAGAAATCAAGGGAATTAAAAAAAAGTCTACTTCTGCTTCAGTGATAATGTTAAAACCTCTGATTATGTGGATCACAACAAACTGTGGAGAATTCTTAAAGAGATGGGAACCAGATCACCTTATCTGCCTCCTGAGAAACCGATATGAGGGTCAAGAGGCAACAGTTAGAACTGGACATGGAACAATGGACTGATTCAAAATTGGAAAAAGAGTACATCAAGGCTATATACTGTCACCCTGCTTATTTAACTTATATGCACAATACACTGTGCGAGATGCCATGCTGGATGAATCACAAGCTGGAATCAAGTTTGCCAGGTGAAATACCAACAACTTCAGAAATGCAAATGATGCCACTCTAGTGGAAGAAAGCAAGAGGAACTAAAGAGTCTCTTGAGGAGGCTGAAAGAGAGGGAAAAGCTGGCTTAAAACTCAACATTCATAAAAACAAAGATCAGAACATTTAGTCCCACCACTTCAAGGCAAATAGAAGGGGAAAAAGTGGAAGCAGTGACAGATTTTATTTTCCTGGGCTCGAAAATCACTGTGGATGGTGACTGTGGCCATGAAATTAAAAGACACTTGATCCTTGAAAGGAAAGCTATGACAAAACTAGACAGCATATTAAAAAACAGAAACATCATGTTGCTCACAAAGGTCCGTATAGTCAAAGTTTTTTCAAGTAGTCGTACGGATGTGAGAACTGGACCATAAAGAAGGCTGATATTTTCAAATTGTGGTACTGGAGATGACTCTTTAGAGTCCCTTGGACAGCAAGGAGATCAAACAAGTCAATCTTAAAGGAAATCAATCCTGAATATTCATTGGAAGAACTGATGCTAAAGCTGAAGCTTCGATACTTTGGCCATCTCATGTGAAGAGCTGATTCATTGGAAAAGATGCTGATGCTGAGAAAGGTTTAGAGCAGGAGGAGAATGGGGTGACAGAGGATGAGATGGATGGATAGCATCACCAACTCAACGGATCTGAGCTTGAGCAAAATCTGGGAGACAGTGAGGACAGGGAAGCCTGTCAGGCTACAGTCCACTGGGTTGCAAAGAGTGGGCACGACTTAGAGACTGAACAACGACTACTATACAAAGTGAAAGAAAGTGTTAGTCGCTCAGTCATGTCTGAATCTGTGTGACCCCAGGGACTGTAGCCTGCTGGGCTCCTCTATCCATGGAATTCTCCAAGCAAGAGTACTGCAGTGGATAGCCATTCGCATCTCCAGGAGATCTTACAGATCCCGGTTCACATCCCATCTCCTACATTGCAGGCAGAGTCTTTACTGTCTCAGCCACCAGGGAAGCCCAACATAAATCTTACATTATTGTCTTAATTTTCTTGTTGGTCTTATATTTCCCAGACTAGATAAAGCCCTTTGAGAACAAGGGCCATACCTTATACTTCTCTTGTTTCTCTTAGCATTTAAGAGGCTGATTTTAGACCTAAGCTCTGTTTTAAAATGTATATATATATATTTATATATATATATATAAAATCTACGGTACATATATACAATGGAATACTCAGCTAGAAAACAACTGTGTGTATGTGTGTGTGTGTGTGTGTGTGTGTGTGTATATATAAAATATATGGTACATATATACAATGGAATACTCAGCTAGAAAACAACTGTGTGTATGTGTATGTATATATATATATATGTATATACACAGGTATATAAATATATAAAATGAGTGGATGGATAAATGAGTTTATTAAAAATCATAATTTCATTTTTCAGATTAAAGTTTTACTATTTCCCAATAAAATATATCAAACATATAAATATTTGTAAAGAATTCTGTTACTAAATATACATCATCTAGACACCTAGATAGTGAAAATATACATACATCTCCTTTTGTATTCAGTAGTAACTATTATATTGAACTTGATGTTTTCATTACTATTCATATTTAATGTGTTTATTTCTTATTTATGGATGTCTAATAACATGACTCACTGTTCATGTTTTTAAATGTTGTACAGTAATTGCATTGTGCTTTTCTGTATTCTTCTGTAACTTGCTTTTTGCTTCAACATTATGTTAGGAAATGAAATCACTTTGATGCATGTCTATTCTGGATGTTCTGGTATGCTTATATTTTCTTTCAGAAATCTCAGAACTGAGCCACTCAGGAATTGGATGTGCTTGTTGTCTACTGGTTGCTCTCAGTTGACACCTTCTCCAGGGATTGCTTTTTCCAGGAACTGACCTTAGCCAAAGGTGGGTATCTGCCTTGCCCCAGGTCACACTTGACCAGGAGCAACTATCCAATAATTAAGTCAATAAAGGTACAGAGGTCTGGCCCTCATCTGGATTTTGGATAACACTGAAAATTGTCCCCATGTCAGAGTTCCACATGGGATTAACTGTGGTCTCTGTTATGACTGTATCACAGCAGAAGAATTTTCTGTCCAGTTCTGCTTCATTTATTCCCTAACAGATGTTGTTCCCAAGAGCAACCCCCAGTAAACTTCCTGTGTGAAATGTGACTTGGAGTCTATTTTCTAGGATATCCAACCTGAGACGGTGCTCTTTTACTTCCCTCATTTTTGCTTCTGAATAGTGCTTCAATGTATGACCATACTACAATTTATTTATCCATTCTACCATTGATTAGAATCTAGATTGCTTCACTTTAAAAAATTATTGAATGCTCTTATAGATATCTGTGTGTGAAAATGTGAGCAAGTTTCTCTAGGGATAGCCCCAGAGTGTAATTGCCAGGTAACAGATTTTCTTATTCTCAAATTTTCAAGGTATTATGAGGTAATATTTAAAAAGTGTTGCACAATTTGCTTTCCTATCAATCCTCATAATACAAATTTTAGTTTTCTAACACCATGTCTTGGAACTCTGGGCACTGACTTCTGTAAGTGGATACTTTTGGCTGCTTATCTTGTCCAAGTGCTGTGCCTCCATGCCCTTAATTAACTTTGGTATCTGTTCAAGGATGGGGCTTCGTCCTGACTTTATGCAGAGGATTCCTATTCATCCACAACAGTTGCATGATCTGAGACTACCATGGTTTCTATGTGTCTGGGTATAAGAATTTGTTTCTCTTAATCTTCAACTATTCATATATATATATATATTGTTTGCTTGTTTGTTTTAGAAAGATGATAATATAATTGATTTTTGCCTTTAAGATAAAAATAGGGTGCTTATCTAAATGCTGTCTTAACAGAAATTTGTGGATCCAGTTCATATTCTCCCTGTCTTCCTGTTGTCTGACACCCTTAATATCCTGTGTTTTTATGTTGTGGAATCATAGCATCCTAAGCAATAACACTGCTGTTAAAATTCTGTGGTCATTGTAACTAACTGGGTTTCAACTTAGTGCTTCTTATCTCTATTATTATTCTGGCATTCAGAATAAAGTTTATTAGATCAATCTGAACTCTGTAGTGGTCAGGATGTATTTCAAAGAGAAGCCTATGTTAAATGATTATTTAAAAATCTATTGCCTGCAGTAGCCCACTCTATTTCAGAGCTAAGGGTATTAATGATATTCCTTTCTTTACTAATTATTAATTTTATTTGCAGAATTCCTATACCAACTGGTAATCTCTACAAACAAAATGAGAATTCCTAGAGGGTTTGAACAAATTATTTTTACCTTTATCTTCACATGTATTTACACTGATCTTTTTTTTTTTCAAATAAGTTTTTAATCTTGCTAATAATATGTCTGAAATTTAAGCAGATGTAAATGTGAATTGGGCTTCCGAGGTAGCAGTAGGGGTAAAGAACCCTCCTGCCAATGCAAGAGACCTAAGAGATGCGAGTTTGATCCCTGGGTCGGGAAGATCCCCTGGAGAAGGAAATGGCAATGCACTCCAGTGTCTTTGCCTGGAGAACGCCATGGACAGAGGAGCCTAGCAGGCTACAGTCCATGGGATCACACAGAGTTGGACACAACTGAAACCACTTAGCACACACAAATGCGAATTAAATAAACGATTCCTTCTATATGTGACTCCACTGAGACCCAAAGGGAAGAAATCTTCCTTACTGGGTCCTTCCATGAGATAATAGAAGATTTAGGAACAGATCACTGGCCTTCTGATGCCCTGTGTGTTTTAAATCTGTTGTGTTCCATTATCACTCTTCTGACCTTCTCTTCCACTGAAACGTAACTCTGATCCTTGAAATGGCACCACTTTGCTTCTATACTATGGAGGCCAAGTCTATCCCATTTCCACTCATGCTGCATCACTTCCTTGTCTGGTGTCTCTCTTAGAAAGGAACTATCCTTCTGAGAAGGATTGATACAGCATTTAGTACTTTATGGATAAGGAGTAAAATATGGGAAAATAAAACCTGATGATAATTTTTATTAACTGATATGATAAGAACACTATACAGTGTTTTGCTACATGTCTTTTCTGAGAAAAAAGAATCAGACGTGTCAGTTATGGGAAAAAAAAAAACAAGCCTTCAACAACTTATCAGGAAACAGAGGATATACAGCATGCTCAATTTTTCTGGCCCCAAGCAAAGCTCTTACTGTGACACCAACCTATGAATATTTTGATTGAGAATTCAATAGAGATAGTACTAACATTTCAGAGAGAGAAACTAGAATCTTAATCCCAATTTTACCATGTATGAGCTGTGTTATCTTAGACAAGTAAACTTAGCTCTCTAATGCTCAAATTCTTTTACTGGAAGACATATTTACTTAAAAGTACATGGTTAGTTACAATGAGATACCACCTCACACCAATCAGAATGACCATCATCAAAAAGTCTACAGACAATAAGTGCTGGAGAGGGTGTGGAGAAAAGTGAACCCTCTTGCACCACTGGAGGGAATGTAAATTGATACAGCCACTATGGGAGATGGTATGGAGATTCCTTAAAAAACTAGGAATAAAACCACCATATGACCCAGCAATCCCACTCCTAGGCACATACCGTGAGGAAACCAAAATTGAAAAAGACCCATGTACCCCAATGTTCACTGCAGCACTATTTACAATAGCTAGGACATGGAAGCAACCTAGATGTCCATTGACAGATGAATGGATAAAGCAGCAGTGGTACACATACACAATGGAATACTACTCAGCCATAAAAAGGAACACACGAGTCAGTTCTAATGAGGTGGACGAATATAGAGTCTATTATACAGAGTGAAGTAAGTCAGAAAGAGAAATATAAATATCGTATACTGACTCGTATATGGAATCTAGAAAGAGGGTACTGATGAACTCATTTTCAGGGCAACAATGGAGAAGCACATAGAGCACTGACCTCTGGACATGGGGGAGGGGAGGAGGGAGAGGGTGAGACGTATGGAGAGTAACATGGAAACTTTTAATACCATATGTAAAACAGACAGCCAACGGGAATTTGCTGTGTGACCCAGGGAACTCAGAGAGGGCCCCTGTAACAATCCAGGAGGACGGCATGGGGAGGGAGATGGGAGGGAGTTTCGGGAGGAAGGGGCCTTGGGTGTACCTATGGCTGATACTTGTTGATGTTTGACAGAAAAACCACAAAATTCTGCAAAGCAATTAACCTTCAATTAAAAAAAAAAGTGGCAAAAATAGTACATGGTTGGGATTAATGATAATATATGAAATAATTTATCCCAGTGCTTTACTCATAAAAGTGCATTGGTAAAATAGCAATATATCTAAAACTAATCATATGAACCCAATTATTTGCAATGCTTTTATGAATATCCTAATTTTATCTTTGAAACTCAAACAGGATCTACTATTCTCCATTCTTGGCAGTTATCTCAAATAAGATGGTATAAGCAGTGAGGGCCATTTCTCATTTCCAGCAGGGAGATTCAACTGACAGAAAGAGCAATCTATTCCATGAAAACAAGGAATGATGAGTGTGCCATGTCTCTGGGAACACTGGAAAAAAAAAACAACCCTCATGGAACTGTGAACAAAAGCCATGCTTGACTAGAGAGCATACTGAAAAGATGTCCAAAATCCTCTCTGAGTGGCTCCTACCTTCCGAGAATCAAAATGGCAGCCTGACCTGCTAGGCCTGCCAACACTTTCCTGTAATCCTATTGATGTGTGGGCCTGCACAAAGTTCCACAGAAATGTCTGCCTGCCAGAGATGGCTCTCTGCTGAGTGACCCTATAAACTCCTGAATCAAGTCACTGAACAGTTACAGATTTTGTGTATGAACTCCTTTCCTTCTGTCCTTTTTTCCTTTGTTACCCTCACCTCATCACTGACTCGATGGACATGAGTTTGAGTAAACTCCGGGAGTTGGTGATGGACAGGGGGGCCTGGCGTGCTGCGATTCATGGGGTCGCAAACAGTCAGACACGACTGAGCGACTGAACTGAACTGAAATGAACCCTCACATCACCCTTCCTGACTTCACAATTGCACTCTGGGTTCACATGTCTATTAGAGGCCCAGCAGGAAATCAAGAAACCTCAAAGTGGACATAAACTCAGCTGAGAAAGTTGATAGGAACTGACTGGAGTGACAAAGCTATATTGGATCACATTCAGGGAGGAAATATCCATTTCCCACCTTGCCTAGCCCTGCTGTGATTTCTCTGGGACCTAACTCACAACCCAGAGAAGGGTGATGCTGTGAAAGTTCAGACAGCTAAACTGCTGCTCTTTGCTTTGGGTACCTCTTGGTCCTCAACCGATTTCAGAACAGACCGGGAGCCTGGAGTATTTCTGAGTATTTCCTGTGTGAAGTCTTCATCTGCTAAGAGTTTCACCTCTACCTCCCACCATTTTCTCCCACTTTCCATAACAGAGTGCCACTTCAACACCAATAATTTTCTTTTCTTAAAATTGTGCCCATTCACACACAACTGCCTAATTTATTTTTATTTAAAGGACACTACCTTGGATGTGGAGAAGGCAGTGGCACCCCACTCCAGTACTCTTGCCTGGAAAATCCCATGGACGGAGGAGCCTGGTGGGCTGCAGTCCATGGGGTCGCTAAGAGTCGGACACGACTGAGCCACTTCACTTTCACTTTTCACTTTCATGCATTGGAGAAGGAAATGGCAACCCACTCCAGTGTTCCTGCCTGGAGAATCCCGCGGACAAGGGAGCCTTGGTGGGCTGCCGTCTATGGGGTCGCATAGAGTTCGACACGACTGAAGCGACTTAGCAGCAGCAGCAGCAGCCTTGGATGTGGGTTCTGGCATGGATTTTAGTTCTCTCATTCACTTAATCTATATGATCCTGGGAAAGTCATCACTCAGCCTTTCTCTGAATCTCACTTTTCTTATCTTTGAAACACCAATAAACTCTCACCCCCAAGGTAGTAGGGGGTATAAATGCTGTACATGAAAATGTCTGCTATATAGGAAGGAATTCATAGGAATTATTCAATGTTAATGTCATGTCACATTTCTGCTCAAAGGCCTATGTGTTAATTGCTCAGTCATCCCCAACTTTTTGCAATCCCATGGACTGTAGCTTGCCAGGCTCTTCTGTCCAAGGAATTCTCCCAGGCAAGAATAGTGGAGTGTGTTGCCATTCCCTTCTCCAGGGGATCTTCCTGACCCAGGGATTGAAGCCTGGTCTCCTGCATAGCAGGCAGACTCCTTACAGTCTAAGCCACCAGAAAAGCCCAAGGGCCCATTTAGTGACTTATTACTTCTAGGTATGGACCCAAATTCCTTTGCCTTCTATCTTCTGAAACAGACATCTACAATCACAGCTTCCCTCTTGGTAGAAGATGGCTTTATTGACTCATTTTTGTTAGGGGTTAAGTGCAGAGGTGAACTCTGAGGGCCTGATGCCAAGTGATGGTAATATTCAACTCATAAACAAAAAAGGACTTAAAACTCCCAAGACAGCCCTAGAGGAGGAGACAAGGAAAGAGATAGTAGGATAGAACTTCCAGGGATATCAGGCTGAGTGTGTACTCAGAACCCTTCCTTTGATTTTCCTAAAATACCCAGTAAAGTATATTTTACTTATACATGTGAAGTGTGAACAGTGTTCCTTTCTTATGCTGCTGGTCAAGAACCACTGACCTTTGAAGTATCATAGATTTGTTTCTAAAATGGTGAGCAGTGATAAACCATGGGAAGACTATCGAGATAGGTGGTAGGGTGGCCCCAGCAATTTTGTGAAGTTACGTAAGTTTGTTCTGGGTTATTTGTTTCCATAATCATTATCCACTCAGAAATGACCACTGCCATATATTTGTTCAATGTAGCCTCAGAAGTACCATGGGCACCATATTTATGATTTTGACATGTCATCCCTCAAAACTTTCATAGGTCCTGTGATTTGGTTCCCACCAATGGCAAGTACAGAAGATCTAGTAATTAGGATTCCCATTGAGCATTTAAGAGCTATCCCCAAATTCCTGGGACACCCTTCTAAGGAGTAGAGTTGACCCTGGAACAACACACACATTAGCGGCACCAACCCTACACAATCAAAACTAAAAAATCCACAATGGTATGATCACTACTAAGGGCCAGACATCCTGCAGTGTGAAGTCAAGTGGGCCATCACTACAAACAAAGCTAGTGGAGGTGATGGAATTCTAGCTGAGCTATTGAAAATCTTAAAAGATGATACTGTTAAACTGCTGCATTCAATATGCCAGAAAATTCAGAAAACTCAGCAGTGGCCACAGGATTGGAAAAGATCAGTTTTCATTCCAATCTCAAAGAAGGGCAATGCCAAAGAATGTTAAAACTACCATACAACTGTGATTATTTCACATGCTAGCAAGGTAATGCTCAAAATCCTTCAAGCTAGGCTTCAACAGTATGTGAACTGAGAACTTTCAGATGGACAAGCTGGATTTAGAAAAGGCAAAGAAACCAGAGATCAAATTGCCAATATCCACTGGATCATAGATAAAGCAAGAGAATTCCAGAAATTCATCTATTTCTGCTTCATTGATTACGCTAAAGTCTTTGACTGTGTGGATACAACAAACTGTGGAAAATTCTTAAGGAGATGGGAATACCAGATCACCTTACCCGCCTCCTGCAAAAACCATATGCAGGTCAAGAAGCAACAGTTAGAACTGGACATGGAACAAAAGACTGGTTCAAAATTGGGAAAGGAGTATGTATAGGCTGTATATTGTCACCCTGCTTATTTAACTTCTATGCAGAGTACATCATACAAAATGCCAGGCTGGATGAAGCACAAGCTGGAATCAAGATTGCAGGGAGAAATATCAATAACCTCAGATATATAGATGACACCCCCATTATGGCAGAAAGCAGAGAGGAACTAAACAGCTTCTTGATGAAGGTGATAAGAGAGAGTGAAAAATCTGGCTTAAAACTCAACATTCAAAAAACTAATATCATGGCATGTGGACTCATCACTTCATGGCAAAGAGATGGGAAAACAATGGAAACAGTGACAGACTTTTTCTTGGGCTCCAAAATCACTGTGGACAGTGACTCTAGCCATGATATTAAAAGACACTTGCTGTCTGGAAGGAAAGCAATGAAAAACCTAGACAGCATATTAAAAAGCAGAGACATTACTTTCCAACAAAGGTCAGTATTGTCAAAGCTCTGGTTTTTCCAGTAGACATATACAGATGTGAAAGCTGGACAATAAAAAAAGGTTGAGAACCAAAAAATTGATGCCTTCGAACTGTGGCGCTGGAGAAGACTCTTGAGAGTCTTGTGGCCTGCAAGGAGACAAACCAGTCAATCCTGAAAGAAATCAACCCTGAATATGGACTAATGCTGGAGTTGAAGCTCCAATACCTGGCCACCTGATGTGAAGAGCCGACTCACTGGAAAAGCCCGATGCTGGAAAGGATTGAAGGCAGGAAGAGAAGGGGACAACAGAGGACAAGATGGTTGGATGCCACCATCAACTCAATGGACATGAGTTTGAGCAAATTCCGGGAAATAGGAAGGACAGGGAAGCTGTCGTATTGTAGTCCATGGGGTCACAAAGAGATAGATGTGATAAGCAACTGAACATCAACAACCTAAAATATTTAACAGATGACTTTTTAAATAGAGATAAAAATAAGTTATCAAGAATGTTATGAGGTGGATTTGATGTTTCAAATTTTATTAGAGAAGAATAGGGAGAACCTAAATATGTTTTATTTTATATGACAAACTTCATTTTAAATAGTAGCAGATGATGAATTTGGAGAAACTCAGTTTGGGGAACTTTGGGGAAATGAGCTTGAGCAAGCTCCAGGAGTTGGTGATGGATAGGGAGGTCTGGTGTGCTGCAGTCCATGGGGTCACAAAGAGTCAGATATGACCGAGCAACTGAACTGAACTGAACTGAATTTGGGGAAAAGTCCGATCAGACAGGATTCTGTCTGCCAGTCCTTGTAAAGCATTAAATTGGGCTTTAGTAAATGCAAAACTGGTGTATGTCTTCCTTGCCACCTACTTCTCCTGCATCTCCCTCAGCTTCATCCTAGGATGTATATATTTTATTTCTATCTTAATTGCTGCCACTGCAGGCAAAGCCACTATCCCCTCTCATCTAGACTAGTCCAGCAGCCTCCCAGCTGTTGTCCTGTAACCACTCATGAACTCCCTAATCTACCCTCCTAACTGGGACTAGTGTTACCTTTTCCAAACATAAATATGATTATAACAGGAAGAGTCTGCTACAAAATCCCTCCATGACTTCCCATAGTTCTTAGGATAAAATCCCTATCCTTAATAAACTCTCCAAAACTCAGTATTATCCCTGTGTCCATTTGCATCCTGAAATTGCACAAAATTTTCTGCCATCCATTAACTTCTTTTTTTTAATGTCTTAGAGGACCTTGTTCCAGCCTCCACATGACCTTTGCAAATGTTTTTCCTCTGTTATCAGGAATACTTTTGATTTACCCTCTCCACTTCCTCTTTACATAGCTATTTTTCTCTTCATTCTTTAGATCTTTGTTCACTCTTTTCCCAGATAAGCTTTGGCTTAATCTTCTTTCTAGGTCACATCCCAATTACACACTCTTTTAATATTTATAAGATATTTACACATGTACATTTCCTAAAAGTAACACACTTCTCCTCTTAAAGGCTATAATCTCCTTCAGTGCAGGTACATGTCTGTTTGTCCTCACCACTGAGTCCCCTTTACCTAACACAATGGCTAGCACAGAGAAGGCATTCAATAAAGAATCATGGAAAGAATGAAACTCATCTTAGTCCTCTCACTGGCTTTTTATGATAATTGGCTCATTGTCCTCCTACTCTTGGTGTTTGAGAGAGACTTGAGATTAAGTATAACCTCTCATAGTAACTATTCCTAGTTCTGTTATTCATTAACTCAAAATATGCTTTCTAAAGACATGTACAACAAGCATCCTTTCTGCCCATAAGGCATTCCCAACTTCATACTTACTGGCAGAAGACAAGTTTCACTTCCTACTATCAGGATGAAAATACTAGATGCTCACTTCCCCAACTTCTTTTATGGATAGGATGCAGGGCTGTGACCTAGATTCTCAAATCAATTGCATCCACATACTCAACTTTGACTCTTAATATAGAGTCACAATAACAACACAAGTACATTTTCAAGTCAACTTCATTGAGGGCAGCAGCAGAAAGAGCCACATTCAAGGTTCAGAAGTGGGCATGCCAGCAGTGATGACAGTTTAGCTCACTGTGTAGCATCAAAACACAATGGTATCATCACAGGACGAGTGGTATGACTTTGGGCATTTTGTTTCTGGAAGAGAGGGTAAACATTTCTCATCCACCCACTAACCCACCTGTGAACTGCAGAGACTAAATTCCTGGTGAGAGTGGCTCCTTTCTCCTCCCACAAACACAGTAAAGACTCTACATTAGGGATAAAGTCTAACAATATTAGGGCCACAACTGCCCTTCTGCAGCTCACTCATAAGGGCAGGGGCTCCATACCAATAGTGGCAAGTAAAGAAAGCCAGAAGCTACTGCTCCCAAAGTACTCCCTTGTTACAAAGTGGGTGTATCTACAAGAAAAACAGACTGCTGCTCTGAGCCTTTGGCTCCAGATCAGTGGCTCTGAGAATTTTTCCAGGGATGAAGGAAGTCCATAAGAGCAGACAACACTGAAGCTGTCCTCAAAGAAACTCACTTTATTTGAAACAAAGTATGGAGCAATTCAGTCCTAAGGGAACTCTATTTCCCTCCCCAAAATGGATATTATGATGATCAGCAAATAAGAGGAGGCATGTAACTTCCTGAGAATAAGAAGCTAAACCATAGGCTAGCTAGTCTACCCATGAGAAGTCCACCACCAGGTCAAAACAAATCTCAAAGACTGGTCTCAAAAACTAGTTCAGTAAAAGGTCACAAATTTAATTGGCTCAGGTTGTATGGAAATATCAATTGAGCACTATCAATTGTGGCATTGTAAATATCAATTGAGCAATGAGCCAGAAAAGAATAGAGACTAACAGGCAGGTGTCATACTGAAAAAGAGAATTTAACGAAAGAAAGAAAAAGAAAGAGACCGGCTACAACCACTGTCATTCTGGCGTGATCTTGCACAAGCCCAAGGCAGTGCCCTCTAAAGATTAACTTTAGAGGCTCAGTGGCTTTTGTTTTAAGCAACTAAATTTAGGATGGTTTGTTTTGCAGCCACTTATAAAGTATAGAGCATTTGTGAGATTAAACAAATTTTATAAAGCATTTAGCAGAGTGCCTAGCACAGAGTAGGTGGTCAGTAATGTCCACTGCTCTCAAGTCACTGAAATAAAACAGTTTATAGATTTAATAACAGATATGTAAACTTTTATCTATAAATATATGCCATACATTATGCTGAATCCCAAAGGAGGAGAGAAAAAAAAAAAAGTTTTGTTTCTATCCCCTAAGAGCACAGATTCAATCCAGGCTGGAAGTAAATGCAGTTTAATACAAAATGATAATCACAAAGGCAGAAGTACAGAACAAAATGGAAACATGGGGAAGAGAAGAAATACACTGATCTGGGGATGGGTGACTTGTAGGAAGGATTTAGTGAAGTTCTGGAACTTGAGTTATGCAGAGGGTGCTGTCAGACAAAGATGGAAGACACTTTTTTTTTTTTTTTAACCCAGTTTTGATCCCACCTCCAGGGGATCCAAATGATCATTGAAATAGGTTAGAGCAGGCAGAAATCAATAAAAGGAAGGATTTCATAAGAAAATTGGAGGCTGCATCCTCATGCCTATAGTGTGTTTTGACTGCTACTCATTTATATCCCTACCATTTCCCAAAGATTACAGCATTTAATGTGGGCCTCACCAGAATAGAAAAATCCACTCACTACACACTTCTTTCCAGGAATCACCCTCAGGAAGCTCAAATACTCTTTAAATCTGCAAAGAATTAACTCCTATTTCTACTCCTTAGTTTTCATACTGCTCATCTTCCAATGATTAGGAGAGAAAATACAGAGGGACAAACGAGACTGTCAAACATAGCCCTTACATTTGCTAACATACATGGAGAAAATGGCCTTTGTGCTGCTATTGGTCTTGCTCAGGCCTGAGATTCTCAACCTCTGATTGTGTAGAGCCCTATACAGAGCTATCCTTCTCCCGTGACGGGAAGAGATGGGGAGGGTGTTAAAGAATTATTAACTATTCTTCATTCTATATGATGAGTATAACCATCAAAATAGTAACACAAGAAATAAAGATAACTGCCAGGAACTATGCTAGGTTCATCAAATATACTCCTCCTAGTTCAAACTTTAAATAAATATTATATTTGCATGATTTAAAAGGATTAGGTGTTTGTATTAGTCTGATTTCCCTAGGAGCAGACTCTGAAACAAGGACTCTAGGCAAAGAATTAATTTGGGATGTTATCCTAGGGAAGTGGGGAGTGAGACAGAAAATGGAATACCACATATGTGTTTACTACACCTTATTGTATATAAGGATTCAATCATGAATAATCACCCATCACATATATTTATCTATATTCATATCTTTCAACATACTATGTTTATAGATATACCTTGTCTATATATACCACATAAAACACACAAAACTCTGTTTTTAGGATATGTATTATTATTATTCTTACTCTCATCTAATGTCTTGGAAAAACTGCAAAGAGAGGTGAAGTAGCTTGATAATTAGTAACAATGAAAATTATCTGAATCAGGAAAATTTTGTGGTTTTTCAATTCATGAACCTCCTAGTTATGAGAGTTTGAACTAAATCTCACAACCACTAGAATGGCCACTTTAAAGAACAACAAAATGACAAGTGTTGCTGAAGATGTGGAGGATTTAGACCCATGGCCACTGTTAGCAGGAATGTATAATTGGAATGGAAATTTTCCATGGACTATGGAAAACAGTATAGCAGTTCCTCAAAAGAATTAAAACAGAATTACCAAATAATTCTGAAATCTCACTTCTGGATAATATAAGTAAAATAAGTGAAAACAGGATTTCAAAGATACACTTGCATGCCCGTGTTCATAGCAGTATATTGACAACAGCCAAGAGGAAGAAGCAACCCAAATGCCATTAATGATAAACACAATGTGGTATATACACACAATGGAATACTATTCAGTATCAGCAAGGAAGGACATCCTGTCACCTGTTGCAACACCGATGAAAGTTGAGGACACTATGCTAAGTGAAACAAACCAATTACAGAAAAGACAAATAGTAGGATTCCATTTACGTGAGGCATTTACAGAAACAAAAAAAGAATGGTGATTACAAGATCTGGGCAGAAGAAGAGGGTGGAGCGTTGTTTGTTGGATATAGAGTTTCAGTTTTGCAGGATGAAAGTGCTCTGTAGAGCTGTTGCACAATTGACTGAATACTACTGAATTATACAACTAAAAATGGTTAACATGGCAAAATAAACATATCAGATAATTTTAAGCATCAGAGTTTATCATATGTAAATTATACCTCAATAAATTTATTATTAAAAGTTTAAACTAATTTTCTGGTCAGCTTCTTAGAACTGGATGAAGCCTTGCTCTGCATCTAGTCAAATCACCCACTATATGCAGGAATCTTTTATAATTCACTGCCTACAAAGACAAACAAATCTATTCTGGACAACTCCAATTATTTAAAAATATAGTCACCTTACACTGAGCTAAAATTTGCAAGCAGTTGCTAATTACCACTCACATGAAGAACTAGAAACTAGAACTAGAACTAGTGCCATAATCCTTGCTGCATATTAAGGCTGGTCCTGTCCTAATCTCACTTTAGAACACATCTTTTGTTGCATGGAAAATCTCCTATACTAAGACAAACATATACGGGAGTAAAAAAATCATAGATGAGATAGTTGACCACAGTTTAAGGCTGTTCAGAAACAAGATATCTCCCCCATACAATAATGTATCATAAATGAACCCAGAAATGGGGGGAGGAAAGAGTATGCAGGCTACATGTTTCTCATAAGCAAGTTTGTTGTCCTTGTTGCTGTTCAGTCGCTAAGTGGTGTCCGACTCTTTTGCGACCCCATGGATCAAAAGCTGCCAGGCTCCTCTGTCCATGGGATTCTCCTAGCAAGAATACTGGAGTGACTTGCCATTTCCTTCTCCATGGAATATTCTCGACCCAGGGGATCGAACTTGAGTCTCCTGCCTGGCAGGGAGATTCTTTACCACTGAGCCATATTGGGAAGGCCCGTACAGCGAGTTAGTGAGAAATTAATAATCCAAAGGACCAGTGGGATGCACAGGGCGCCGATCTGATGAAATGTTAGGTAACAGAGTCTGCTGCTTGTTGTTTCCCAGTCTTTCATTTAATAAATCTGTCTCTACTGGAAAACATTATTTTTATCAGCAGGGCATGACTTCAACCCTAAGTCCTCAAAGTTGCTTTTTATATCCCATGCCTCAATAAAATTGATATAATATCTATGTTCTTAGTACAGTGAGTGTTAATTATAACCTGTAGAGTACAAGACCTTTTTCTTAAAGTCATGAGCCATATTATCACTACTATTAAGCAGTTGAAAAATAAAAGCAGATCCTTCCTTTAGTCATTTCTACAGAAGATTGCTGTTTACAGTTCTACAGTGCTCATGATAAGGTGATAACATGAGCAATCCAGGAACAAATTTTATTATTATTTTTATTCTGGAATAAAGATTTAGCTTCTTTAGGAACAACATGAAGTTAAAATGAATATAATTTTTTTAATATGTCAACTCCACATAGTTTGAATCAGGAATTGTAGACTTTTAAAAAAATTTTCCAATTCTCCACAGACAGAAATAAATCAAGATAGAGATAGATATCTTTTGTATCAAATATATTTTATTATCTAATCTTAAAGGCTGGAAGATGATTTGTATCAATGTCCAACAAGTTATACCGATTGCAAAAGGTTCTCTGTGTGCTGAGAGGAACTGGAAATGCAATGTTATAGTAGGATATTACAAACCAATTGAAAGCCAGAAACTGATCAAAACTTAACACCCCTAAAAGTACTGAGGCCAAGTTTCTACAATTTTGTTGAAAATTAGGTAATATTATCAGCGTGATTTGGGGCAAGTTGCATAATCTCTGAAAACTTCAGTTTTCTCAAACTACTCTCATTCATGTAAAAATCAATTGAGAAAATGCTTGCCATGGTCCAAGAAAAACTCGGTAATTGTTAGCTATTACTGGGGAGCAGTTTATGATAGTGGTTACAACGACTGGTTCAGAAGTTTGTCTCTTCAGATTCAAGTCTAAGTTATGACACTTGTAAGTGGTGTGGTCCTAGGGAGGTTATATAATATTCTTGCCTCCATTTTCTTTTCTATGAAGTTGAATAGTGATTTGATGACAAAATTAAGTGAGGTGTTGTTGATTCATGAACCTTCTTAGGAAATTATCAGGTGTAAAATGAAACAGACTTCCTTCCTTATGCAGAGGGCAGGGAGAGAGCAAAGAAAGCAGCAGCCGTGCTTCTTCAGATTTGTAAATGGCAGGTTTAACGAGCAAGGGAACTGACTTTCAAGGCTTGTTTTGGGTGGCCCTAAGGTGAGTGCATTTCTGCATCTCCTCCACTCTCAGAATTTTAAAATTTTATATAGAGGCCTTAAGTGGGTTCAGAACAGTCCAGATAGTCTCATTAACCACAGTATTATCTCAAGGCTCTATCCTTAGGGAAACTTCTGGGAATGGAAAAGGCAAATGAAAGGCATATTCTAAGGACAGGAAAGAGGGTGATGAGGCTCCAGTTGTCCAGGTCCAACTCGCAGGTCAAACTCTTGGTCACATCTTCTCAATGGCTTCCCCCAACTGGCAGCATGTGGACTGAGCTAGAATAATGCCTGACACACAACAAGCACCTGCGTATTTGTCATTGTTATACTGCCATCATAGCATGACAAGTGTACTTTTTCAGGATAAACAAGCTATGGTATTCTATACAATCAAACAGTTATCCATCAATTAAAAAACACTATTTTGATATACATGATATAGATGAATCTCAAATGCATTATTCTAAGTGAAAAATTCAGACTCAAAATGTTGCTTCCTGTACAATTTTAATTATACAATAGTGAAAAGCAAAACCACAGGAATGAAAAACATCTCAGTGGCTGCCAGGGACTAGAATAGGGTGGAGGAGATTGAATATAAAAGGGCACAACAAAGGAATTTGGAGGGGGTGGAAGAACCGGTCTGTATTTTTATTATGATAGTAGATAAATATGTTGGTAAAAACTCATGTTAGTCTATACCAAAAGCAGTGAATTTTACTTTATGTAAATAAATTCTAAAAATCAACTTAAAAAGAGTAAAAAGAAATGTCAATTACTAGTATACTTTAGCTCAAATGAGAGTCTTTCAAGACATGCCTTTCAGTATGTTTTAAAAATGAACTTATAACAACACTTTATTAGAGAGAAAACTCTCTCTTGTAAAAACAGTATTGCTACTTTCCTAAATTCTTTGCAACTGAGCTGTTGACTATCAGGGTTCCCAGTACCAGACAGTAGACACTTAATGCTGCTCTCTGAGTCTCTCCAATGTCTCACATTGGGATTGAACTATTCAAACAAAACTTTTAAGATGGGAGGACTCTCAGGTTATGGCACTTCATGCATTTAGTGATTTAGCCATTTTTAATATAGAAGCTCCTAAATTATTAACATTTCCCAAAGTGATATTTGATGGCAAAAGTAATATCTTTGTGAAGTATTAAGTGATTTTATGAAAAAGTTGAAAAAGCTGACATAGTAATAATTACATTGTCAAAAAATACAAGATTTCATTTTCTCAAAGTCATCTATATTGCCTAGTTTCAGTTTCACATGCTGTCATCAAGATGGTAAAATTTATTTCTCCTCTAATTACATCATGGCAGCTAGTTTTATGCAAAATATATCCACGGTGTCCACTTTTTCAGAAGAATGTGAAATCCATGGTGTTTCTTAAGTAGATGATCACGCACACAATTAAGACAATGGCTTGCGTGCCATGGACCTAGAGAACAAAACCTTTACAGAGCCCTGGGGTGCTGTTCAGATGTTTTGAAATATAAAACAACTGGTGATTTATTTATTAGTTGGAAGGTGAAAAGTATGCTCCTTCTACAATAGTTTTTCCGGACTGTAAGCTCAAAGGACCTGCCCACCAGAGATGCGAGTATGACCTCGTTTGTGTAGCCTAGTCTTATAACCTTGGAAATTTCACACATAAATCATTAGAGAAGTATAATGATTTGGTGCTTAGAACCAGGGATTATAGTCAATAGAGTTGACTGTGACCTTTGATTTGCCACTTGTGTCACTGGATAACAATTTGGCTTCTCTTTAAATGCTCATTTCTTTTCAGTATAAGTTGTTGAATGGAATTTATGTGACACCTATAGGTAACTTGATGAAAGTGAAAGAGGAGAGTGAAAAAGTTGGCTTTAAGCTCAACATTCAGAAAACTAAGATCATGGCATCTGGTCCCATCACTTTATGGGAAATAGACAGGGAAACAGTGGAAACAGTGTCAGACTTTATTTTTTTGGGCTCCAACATCACTTCAGATGGTGATTGCAGCCATGAAATTAAAAGACACTCCTTGGAAGGAAAGTTATGACCAATCTAGACAGCATATTAAAAAGCAGAGACATTACTTTGCCAACAAAGGTCCCTCTAGTCAAGGCTATGGTTTTTCCAGTGGTCATGTATGGATGTGAGAGTTGGACTGTGAAGAAAGCTGAGCACCGAAAAATTGATGCTTTTGAACTGTGGTGTTGGAGAAGACTCTTGAGAGTCCCTTGGACTGCACAGAGATCCAACCAGTCCATCCTAAAGGAGATCAGTCCTGGGTGTTCATTGGAAGGACTGATGTTGAAGCTTAAACTCCAATTCTTTGGCCACTTCATGCGAAGAGCTGACTCAATGGAAAAGACCCTGATGCTGGGAGGGATTGGGGGCAGGAGGAGAAGGGGATGACAGAGGATGAGATGGCTGGATGGCATTACTGACTCGATGGGCATGAGTTTGAGTAAACTCTGGGAGTTGGTGATGGACAGGGAGGCCTGGCGTGCTGTGATTCATGGGGTCACAAAGAGTCAGACACGATTGAGTGACTGAACTGATCTGAACTGATGGGTAACTTGTTTTGGACTAAAAACTTGGGGGGACACACTGAGGCATATGATATGACTTAGTCTGAAGGATACTTCCAGAATATCATTTGAGAAATAATACGTTTATGAAAAATTGAAGGATATGATAAAACTCTTGAGCTGTCCAGTGCTAAATTGAAAATAATCAGGTATGTCAGTGGGTGGCACAGTAGAGCTTAAGTTACTCGAAGTGCAGTTTTCAGCATCAGCATTCTTAGGTCTGATTATGAGTTTTATCTCTAACGAGTTATGTGGCTGTGAATCAGTTAGTTAAGCTAACATTTCTTCATCTGTAAAATTAGGATTATATTACCTGTCTCATAGGCTGTTGTATAATTAAATGCAGTTTTCCCTGTTATGAACTGGAACAGTGCCTAGGATTGCTCTAATTTAGACTATGGATGACTTCCTAACTGTGTACATCCTATCACTTATAGGAGCATCATCATTTGATTCCTTCATTCACATCTGGTAGTGTGGAATTATTCCTACTTCTGAAGTACACTTTAATACACCTCTTAAATCATTCTCACCTATTAACCCTGCAACCACTCTGACCATGACTTCCAAATGTGTTTTTTTATATTCCTCTTTTTCTCATCTTGAATACTGGCATTCTCCACAGTCCACTCTAGGTTATCTTTCCTTCTTGTCTATTTAGTGTCCCTGAGTAAACTCATTTGTAATGATTACATAAAAGAGGGACTAGAGATATGGCTATTCAAATCAATATTTACATATATCCGTATCTCCAGGCCAGAGCTCTTGCCCTAGAAATAAGGATACTCAAGCACTCTCTGGGCATCTTTACCTAGGAGCTTTAGAGTGAAATCTAACTCAACATATTCCAAAAGTGCTTTCCATACCCATAACAGACTGCACTGTCTTTGATCTTACCTTTCTCAGTATGTGCTATTTCACCCATCATCCAGTGATGCAAGCCATCAAATTGTGATCCATATTTCATTTTTTTTCATGTCTTTCTCCACAACAAATCAGTTATATAGTATAGCTGATGCTGACTCCTCGCTGATCTTAGTCCAGTGTCTTCCTCTTAAATCTCCTCTCACAGGTGCCACCACATCACATCCTCCTAATCTTAGCTGCCCCTCCAGACCCCACTCCTTTGTAGTCTCTACACAATTAATTTAGTGGAAGCACTCATCATTTCTACCCAGGCTACTGCAACAAATTTCTAACTGAGCTTCTGTTTCCTAATATTGCCTTTTTCTGTTTCTTTCTGCAGAACTACAGCTGATGCAAAGATCTAAGATTCCCATTTTAAAATATTTCAAAAGCTTCTTACAGTTTTCAAGACAAAGAGAAAGAAAAGTCTTTCATATTATAGTTCCTGAAATCTTATAAACTCCCCGGGTGAGCAAATGTATTCCTTACTTTAGTTACAATACTCACAGACTGAGTCTGAAATAAACATTTTGTTGACTGTATTAGAGAGTGAATGTCAACCCTTCAATTTATTTCCTGTCTCCTCAAATTTCACAATGGGCATCCTTCATTCCAGCCGTAAAAAAACTACTTGTAAGCTTCTTACATGCTTTATTGTTTGTTTCCCCTTCGCGGCTCTGCATACACTACATCTTCATTTATTCAATACAGTTTTATTAAGTGTTATACCATATATTGGGGACTAATGAGTAAACAAGATAAGCACAAATGTTGTTCTCAGAAAGATTACAGTTTACTGGGAGAAAATTAAACAAGTACTTAAAATATAAGTGGAAATAATGTTTCCTACAGATTTGGTTACAAAAAAGGGAAAAAATGTTAATACCCTAAATATTAATAACAAAATAATTTAGTGTATATCTATTCCAGAAACTACTTGTACTGAATAAAAATGATGAAATTCAGTAACTGACACAGTAAGATGTGAAATGTTATTTGGGAAAAACATTCGGCTATTAAATATTTACTTCCCTATCCCTGCCCCAACTTACTTACCACTACTCATTTTTTAAAAAGACTTTGACAACCACTTTCTCTTGGAAACATTCCCTAATTATCCAAGTCATCCTTTGTACCCTTGCCACACTAATAGAAAATGTAATGTATAATTTAAAATAAAAATTGTATTTTTGAATAATTTTAGATTTATAGAAAAGTTGTAAAAATCATATAGAGAGAAGCCTGTATACTCCTTTACCAGTTATCATCTTAAATTATCCTGGTGCATTTATCCAAATAATACTAGACATTGATGTGATGTTGAGTGATGAACACTGTTAAAAAAAATGGTTGGAGTTCTATGAATTATTGATGTAGCATAGACACCACCACATGCCCCTCCCGCCTTTCACACCCACCCACACCCCTCTAGTGCAAAGTTAGCCTGAGGTTGGTGGTCCTTGAGAATGCAAATGCTTCCCCACCACTGGGGTCAAGTCACTTTTGTTGTTGTTGTTCAGTCACTAAGTCATGTCTAACTCTTTGTGACCCTATGGACTGCAGCAGGCCAGCTTTCCCTGTCCTCCACCATCTCCTTGCGTTTACTCAAACTCACATCCATTGAGTCAGTGATGCCACTGAACCATCTCATCCTCTGTCTCCCCCTTCTCCTCTTGCCCTCAATCTTTCCCAGCATCAGAATTACTTTAGAACATTTGCTTTTCTTGACCTCAGTTAAATGTTTCTTTAACAAGTTGTTGTTGTGAGTTAAGTAGTTTACAAGTCTCTGCCTCTTTTACCACATTTTATAAAGGGGAACACCAAGGTCTACTCATAAGTGAACCTTATCTGAAGAGATAATCATTGAGATCATCTCATTTTTGTCCCAGTCAAGAGCCTGGACATTTACTTCTGTTGTCCAGTTCCCTAAGTACTGTATTGATCACCAGCCGTTTTCAGACTTTTCTTAAAAATAACAAAAGCAGTTAAAGTAAAGTCATTTGAGGATATCTGAAGGGTCAGTGCATATTCAAGACCTTGTGATTTCAAGCAAAGCTTTCATATAGTTTATATAGCATCTAGTTTTAGTTGTCATTTGCTTTATTTGTATATACATGTTTGAATCAAGTTATTCATTCTGATTTTTGAATATAATATGGATGTTATACTTGACTTATACCTAACTGGGCTTCTGAGCCCATGTTTTCCTATGGTCTTTATAAATCAGCTACATAAGCATTTAACAATAATGACGGAGAGCACCTGCTCTGTGAGGAGCCAAGCACCAGGTGCTGGGAAAAGTCAAATAAGCAAAAAAAGTCCCTGCCTTTGAGCAGAAAGCTAAATGCTAGCAATCACTAGGTTTTGCTGACATTGAGTATCTTATTCTGTTCATTGGGAATTTAAAAATCCACTCTACTTACTTCATAGTATGTTGTTGCAAGAATTACATGAACTAACATGTAATACTGATAATAGGTTTAATACAAATATTAATAGCAGCTAAAATTTATATAGGACTTGCTATGTGGCATGATTTACTTCAAGTATATTGTGCATATTAATTGACTTAATAAGAAAAATATCTGTGAACTTCCAAATATTATAGTAAAATTCAAAATGTGATTAATATCCCTGAGTAAGAAAATAACGTCAAGCAGAAGCTAACTCTTCAAGGTGAATGTGTTTCTGAAATGAATTTTGTGGTGGTACATATTTTCATGCTGGAGAAGGTCAGAGATAATGGAGGCCAAAGAAGCCTGGAGAAACTGGTCAGGCCTCAGTGCTATATTTGGGATATAGAGCTAGAAGGTCCCGAGTCTCCATACAAAGTCATTTGTAACACTATCATTATTCCCTTGTCATTGTCATCCCTCAGCACCATCATTACCTTTGCTTCCACCATCAAGGCTCTTTCCATTTCAAGAGCACCTACTTCATGTCCATTACTTTGCATGCATTATTTCATTTAATCTTCACAAAAATTCTGGGAAGTAGATACTATAATCCTCATTTTATTGATGATGCAGAGAGAATACTCTGTTACACAAAATTATAAAGTTACTGAGTATACAACAAGAATTTGTAACTGTACCTGGACGACTTTGAATCAAGGTTTTTTCCCTGTATCTTAGATAGACTTCTATTAAGAATACTTAGTAGGAGGATGGAAAAGAGGTTGGGAATGGCTTTCCAAAAAGTTGACATATTAAATTGAAGATTAAGGCAAGTTCAGTGAAATGGCAATTCCTGTATTAACACAGGAGTAAAGGGTGCAAAAGGAAATATATAAAGAAAGCTGTAAAGTCAATCACAGGTTAGATGACAATAATATTTATAAACCAAGTCAATGCATGTTTTGTAAGCTGGAAAGTGGCTCATAATTGAGCTTTGGTAAAACTTTTTGGCCATGATGTGGAAAATTGACTGATTTATGGCAAGATTTGAGCCTACAAGACTTGTTCACAATTTGTAGCATGAATACAGGTAAGAGAGGCATTATGGCCTCATTTGAGATGACAGCAGTTGTGGGAATGGGGATATTAGAAAGACTTGATAAATACTACGAGGGAGGAAACGAGAGAGTTTGGTGATTGATTAGCTGTGAAAAACAAGAGAGATGGGAAAGTCAAGGTAAGTGCTCAGGTTTAACGGCTTCAACTCCAAGAGAGATGTTAGAAATCAATGGTGAAAGGGGAAGCTTGTTGAAAAAAGGCAAGGGCTGATGTGATGATTTGGAAGTGAAGATGCCTAATTGATGGCCATTTGGAGATGCCCAACAACGAAGTAGCGTGACTTGTCTGAAATCAAGTAAAGAGGATGGAACTGAATCTATAATTTTAGGATCTATCAGAACATATATTTTAATTAAAGTGAAAAGTTTAATAAAATTTCTCAGCATAGGGATATTGAGAAAGAAGAAAAGGAACTGAAAATGAAACCTCAAAATATTTAAGCAGAGGCAGTGGAGAGTCTCACTGAAAGGATTCTTAGAAGGAAGACGAGTACGAAATCATGGCAGCCAACCACACAGAGTCTACCAAGAGGCAAGAAGAAAAACAAAGCAATTTAGAGAAATCAATGAAGGATATTTAAAAGTTTGTATATTATATGGAAAGATAAAAATGCAAAATAGCACACAGTATTGAAGGAGGACATGGTGAAGGCTTGAAACTACCTGACATCAAGAATCACAATAAAGATATAGTAATTAAGACTATGTCGTATTGGTGAAAAAATACACAGTAGATTAATGGTACAGAGATCAGAAATAAATCCACAAAAATATAGTCAACTAATTTTGGCAAACAAGCAAAAGCAAAGCAGGGCAAATATAGTCTTTACAAGAAATGGTGCTAGAAAATTTGGATATCCATATGCAAAAAGAAAAAAAAAATTAGACGCAGATCTTATACTCTTCACCAAAACTAACTCTAAACAAATCATAGACATGAATGTAAAACATACCACCATAAACCTTTTAGAGGATAGACATACAAAAACCTAGATGATTGTGGGTATAGGGGTGGCTTTTTCAATGCAACGCCAAAGTCAAAATCCATAAAACAATTAACTGATAAGCTGGACTTCTGCTCTGTGAAAGACAGTATCAAAAGATGATAAGCTACACACTGAGAGAAAATATTTGCAAAAGATATGGGATAAAGACAGGTATTCAAATTATACAAGAAACTCTAAAGTCAACAACAAGAAAACAATAACAAATGGATCAAAAATCTCAACAGACACTTGTTCCAAGAACATATAAAAATTGCAAGTTAGCATATTTAAAGATGCTCTACATCATGCACGTGTCATCAGGGAAATGCAAATTAAAACAACAATGGGATAGCACTACATAGCTACTGCTACTGGAATGACCTAAATCCAGTACAATGACATCACCAAACACTGGTAAGGATGTGAACCAGCAAAAACATATTCTTACCATATGATCCAGCAATTACACCCTTTTGCATCTATTTAAAGAAGCTGATAAATTACATCCACTAAAATGGACAACATGGATGAAATGGACAAATTCTTAGAAAAGTATAACTTTCCAAAACTGAACCAGGAAGAAACAGAAGACCTTAACAGACCCATCACAAGCAAGGAAATCGAAACTGTAATCAAAAATCTTCCAGCAAACAAAAGCCCAGGACCAGATGGCTTCACAGCTGAATTCTACCAAAAATTTAGAGAAGAGCTAACACCTATCTTACTCAAACTCTTCCAGAAAATTGCAGATGAATGTAAGCTTCCAAACTCATTCTAATGAGGCCACCATTCACCCTAATTCCAAAACCACAAGATGCCACAAAAAAAGAAAACTACAGGCCAATTCACTAATGAACATAGAGCAAAAAATCCTTAACAAAAAATTCTACAAATCAGAATCCAACAACATATTTAAAAAATCATACACCACGACCAAGTGGGCTTTATCCCAGGAATGCAAGGATTCTTCAATATCCGCAAATCAATCAATGTAATACACCACATTAACAAATTGAAAGATAAAAACCATATGATTATCTCAACAGATGCAGAGAAAGCCTTTGACAAAATTCAACACTCATTTATGATTAAAACTCTCCAAAAAGCAGGAATAGAAGGAACATACCTCAACATAATAAAGGCTATATATGACAAACCCACAGCAAGCATCACCCTCAATGGTCAATGGTGAAAAATCGAAAGCATTTCCCCTGAAATCAGGAACAAGACAAGGGTGCCACTCTCACCACTACTATTCAACATAGTGTTGGAAGTTTTGGCCACAGCAATCAGAGCAGAAAAGAAGTAAAAGGAATCCAGATAGGAAAAGAAGAAGTGAAACTCTCACTGTTTGCAGATGACATGATCCTCTACATAGAAAACCCTAAAGACTCTACCAGAAAATTACTAGAGCTAATCAATGAATATAGTAAAGTTGCAGGATATAAAATTAACACACAGAAATCCCTTGCATTCCTATATACTAACAATGAAAAACAGAAAGAGAAATTAAGGAAACAATACCATTCACCATTGCAACAAAAAGAATAAAATACTTAGGAGTATATCTACCTAAAGAAACAAAAGACCTATACATAGAAAACTATAAAACACAAAGAAAGAAATCAAAGAGGACACAAACAGATGGAGAAACATACCGTGTTCATGGATTGGAAGAATCAATATTGTCAAAATGGCTATCTACCCAAAGCAACCTATAGATTCAGTGCAATCCCTATCAAGCTACCAACAGTATTTTTCACAGAACTAGAACAAATAATTTCACAATTTGTATGGAATACAAAAAACCTCGAATAGCCAAAGTAATCTTGAGAAAGAAGAATGGAACTGGAGGAATCAACCTGCCTGACTTCAGACTCTACTACAAAGCCACAGTCATCAAGACAGTATGGTACTGGCACAAAGACAGAAATATAGATCAATGGAACAGAATAGAAAGCCCAGAGATAAATCCACGAACCTATGGACACCTTATCTTTGACAAAGGAGGCAAGGATATACAATGGAAAAAAGACAACCTCTTTAACAAGTGGTGCTGGGAAAGCTGGTCAACCACTTGTAAAAGAATGAAACTAGAACACTTTCTAACACCATACACAAAAATAAACTCAAAATGGATTAAAGATCTAAATGTAAGACCAGAAACTATAAAACTCCTAGAGGAGAACATAGGCAAAACACTCTGACATAAATCACAGCAAGATCCTCTATGACCCACCTCCCAGAATATTGGAAATAAAAGCAAAAATAAACAAATGGGACCTAATGAAACTTAAAAGCTTTTTTGCACTACAAAGGAAGCTATAAGTAAGGTGAAAAGACAGCTCAGATGGGGAGAAAATAATAGCAAATGAAGAACATGACAAAGGATTAATCTCAAAAATATACAAGCAACTCCTGAAGCTCATTCCGAAAATAAATGACCCAATCAAAAAAATGGGCCAATGAACTAAACAGACCTTTCTCCAAAGAAGACATACAAATGGCTAACAAACACATGAAAAATGCTCAACATCACTCATTATCAGAGAAATGCAAATCAAAACCACAATGAGGTACCATTACACGCCAGTCAGGATGGCTGCTATCCAAAAGTCTACAAGCAATAAATGCTGGAGAGGGTGTGGAGAAAAGGGAACCCTCTTACACTGTTGGTGGGAATGCAAACTAGTACAGCCGCTATGGAAAAAAGTGTGGAGATTTCTTAAAAAACTGGAAATAGAACTGCCATATGACCCAGCAATCCCACTTCTGGGCATACACACTGAGGAAACCAGATCTGAAAGAGACACATGCACCCCAATGTTCATCGCAGCATTGTTTATAATAGCCAGGACATGGAAGCAACCTAGATGCCCATCAGCAGACAAATGGATAAGGAAGCTGTGTACATATACACCATGGATTACTCAGGCCGTTAAAAAGGAATTCATTTGGAATCGTTCTAATGAGATGGATGAAACTGGAGCCCCTTATACAGGTGAAGTAAGCCAGAAAGATAAAGAACATTACAGCATACTAACGCATATATATGGAATTTAGAAAGATGGTAACGATAACCCTATATGCAAAATGGAAAAAGAGACACAGAAATACAGAACAGACTATTGAACTCTGTGGGAGAAGGAGGGTGGGATATTTCAAAAGAACAGCATGTATACTATCTATGGTGAAACAGATCCCCAGCCCAGGTGGGATGCATGAGACAAGTGCTCGGGCCTGGTGCACTGGGAAGACCCAGAGGAATCGGGGTGGAGAGGGAGGTGGGAGGGGGGATCGGGATGGGGAATA